>NC_051225.1:9054255-9134255 GCF_015220715.1 Pygocentrus nattereri
GGTGTTTCAAGGGCTACAAAGAAGCAATCCACTTAGACTTTGCTCTCAACTCCTGCTGAGTCCTCCCTCCCTCCCTCTCTCATGTTCTACCTTCTGTGTGATCAGAAACATGAACTGTGAAGGCTCAGCACCTTTTTACTAAGCCTGAACTGGCTCTAATAGGCATAATAGTCCATAATAATGAAGCACAGCTGTATGTCATAGATATATTTACATGCATTTATATGCCATGCCATTGCTAGTTCAAATGCTAACAAGCTATTGGGAGAGAAAACCTCTCCTTGGACAGCAAAGCAGTGGTTTTGTTATAAGTCAATATTTTGAGACTGCTCCAACCTTATCTGCAAATAAGCCTGGCCACGAAAACACATCCTTCAGTTACGGTGGCTGAAAAGGAGAGGGAGACATGCCAGTCACGAAACAGAGTGGTTGGCAGTCTAACCTATAGGTTTTATTTTTTTAGAATAAACGCTTGCAATGTGCAAACGCACTGGTACACACCCCTTATCTCAATTTCTTGATCAGGAGAACGCAAACAAATCTCTCTTCCTGTTAACCACGCCATCCTTTGCAGCAGCTGATCATATAACACAAATGTTATGATTTGCGTTACGTTCTGATTTCTGATGACATTCATTTCATTTTAATTGCTGTACAAGTCATCATTGTCCAGCAGGGGCCACGTCACTGGAACCTTTTGTGTCTTCCTCCCTATTTTTATCTCCTGCCGATATACAGCGTTCTGAGTCATCACTGGCCTGACTGGTAATCTCATATACTGTCCATGAGAACCCAAGTGGGGGCATCAGAAAGGGCAGCTCTCAGCCTGCGCTTTGCTGACAATATCTATCCCATCCAACCCCTCCCCCTGCCTTCCCTCTCAAGTCTCAGCCAGAGAGGGGGTGGGAATTATGAGAAGGGTGACGGGGAGGTGACTCGTCCTACATTGTTAGATCCCACTTTCGCATCTGTCCGTTTTCAGACACAATGACAAACCCTGGCTCAGTGTGGACACGCTCTGAAGAGGTGCGGTGGTTGCCACTCATGCAGGTGGGGAGTTATAACAGGATTATATGACTGAGAAAACTGAGTGGATTGAGTGGAAGACTGAGAAGATGCAGCAGTTTTGAGAGACAAACATATTCCCAGATGACAGAAAGAGTGATGTATCTGCTTCCAGAGGCAGGTTAGCACAGTCATTGCCAATTAGGGAACTCTCCAGCTTGGGGGAATGTGACACTGATCATTATTTCTAGAGAAGGGTCATTGAGACGATGTTAAAACTGTTATGCGCTTGC
Source organism: Pygocentrus nattereri (assembly GCF_015220715.1). Lineage (NCBI taxonomy): Eukaryota > Metazoa > Chordata > Actinopteri > Characiformes > Serrasalmidae > Pygocentrus > Pygocentrus nattereri. The sequence goes on from NC_051225.1 coordinate 9,055,554, forward strand.
TTTTAGATCTCCTTATTTATCTGCTGATATCTATGGGCTGCGAGGTCATTTAAATTGATACCCAACTTGCAGAGGGGAAGGATGAACAACACTAGTTTGAATCCTGTTGTGCTACATGCCTTGGTTCAGATTCCTATTTAACAACGATGGGAGGAAAAAAAAAAAACATGAGACGTCACTAAGACATGTAAAACCACAGCAGCCTCAAATTACAGAGTTGCAGTAACAAGGGAAAATACTATCCCAATAATTGCCAGTCGTCCTTTTCCATCAAACGCTCTCCATCTCATTACATGGAAGTCTAAGATAGATCTTTCTCAGGAAGCTACCCGAGCGCTCCGTGGCTGAAGACCTTGGAATCCTGACACTGCTGAAAGGAGGCCTTATCTACTGTAACTCTATAAGTGTGGTTCCAAGCACACCAACCTGATCTGCTTGCTCTCCGTGACACACACACACACACGTACACACACAAATCAACCACATAATTGGGTGGGTGGGTTTGACCCAACGCTCATCTCGGAACTGAACGCTGAGCTCAGTCAAGAGTCATTTTTTGTCAAAAGCTACTCATAGCCCTCTATTTATAGCCATTCGGTCTTAAAATAACTAGTATGTGCTAAGAACTGAACTGACACAGCATATCGTAAAGGTAGTCCTAAGGAAATTGCAACTGAAATACATCACAACAAATAATAAATGAAACAACATGTCATTATGACATGTTTCCGGCTAGCAGTTCGCTGGAAGAAGCCATGGGTCGGAGAAGGGATGCATTCAGAGCCATATGAAAAGCTTTTCTTTAGGAAACAGCCGACACTGCAGCTGCTGTGAGAAGGCGTGCAGCATGAGAAGAATGGTGCACTCCCCAGCCAACCCCCAGTACACACACAAAACCTCCCTCCTCCTCTCGCTCATACACAACGTTACTGCTCTGTCATCACTAGAGTCTCTTTTTTTCTCTCACTTACATACATAAAAAGCAAAGACGTCCAGTGCATATACACCTGCTGGAGAGTGACTGAGTTAAGTGAGAACAGGCAACAAGAAGCAGGCATTAAGTTCCATCTCATTTTATTTACATCATGGGAAGTCAATAATACTGTCTGCTTCCAAAGCCAAAATACTGTCCAGATAACACCAAAGCACAATACAGATCTCAACTATAAAAGAGCAAATCAGAAAAGCAGTATCATTAATAATAATGAAGCAGTTAATAAAAGTGAACTTGCTGGTTGAATTTCACAGCAACCCGACTCTGGGAGCATATGGTTGCCTTCAAAGAGGACTGGGGTCTTATTGAAGTGGGTGCTACGTGGAGCTTGCCCTAGCTTGTCTCAGCTCAGAGATGTTGCCAGGAAACTGGAGGGTGTTTCTTAAAATATGCATACTAAGTGTGTTGAGGTTTAGCTACACACATAGATCCATCTATTCAAGCTGCCTTATCTTTAGTACATGCATGACTTCTTACCTGCGTTTCCGTCAGACTCTCCAAGGCCTGCATCACTGACTGCTCGGGTCTTGATGCTTGAGACTTAAAGGGAAAGAGAATTGAGAGTCGGTTTCTCTGGACATGCTTTAAGATTGTGCCAGTGTCTGTTGCATGAAGTCAGTGCAATAATTACCATTAGACCTGCTTCAACCGTCGGGACGAGAGTCAACTTGCTCCCGTCTGTAATGCCCAAATCCTGAAGTTTCCCTGAACTCAGGCGCCTGCAGAGACGATGGAAACTCAAATAAGCATTCGGAGAGGCTTCAAATTCAAAACGGTTGAATAAATTTTATGTTATTACGTGACAATCATGCGTGCACATGATATACTGTAAACATTGTACTTGCTGACAGATAGCGCTATCAAACTATGACTGGCGGCTTATCAGCAACTTGGCCATGCAAATGTATTCATTCTGCCGCCAGACACAGTTTCTGTCACCATACTTTATGATTATGAAACATAAATGCAGCAGTACCTCACATTTAAACTGCTTTTTTTTTTGATTAAGTTGTCAAACACAGCAAAAGCAACCTTGGACTTATTGCAACTATGGAAAACATGTCAAAAACAAGGCTAAGGCTTTTAATGTATCCTCTATTATTAGGCAATGCAGCAAGTCAACCCCCAAACTGCTGATGTACACATACAGACATGTGCTAGGGCTAAATGTCACCTCCTGCTGAACAAAGGGACTCAGCACGCTGCCTGGAGGCACCTAAACCAAGAAGAAGACATTAAGCAGGAGCCCTTGGTTTTACAGGATGATGTAATTTGGTGGTTACTTGCAGAGGTCGTTACATTGGCCTGATTCAAGGCAAAAACAAGGCAACTGTTAGGGATCATTTGCAAGTGACAAAGAGGCGCTCTCTCGCTCTCCTCCCAGTCCTACCACCTTTGTGCTATTGTTAGACAGGCAGAAGAGCTCGCTGAAACGAACATTGCCCCCTTTTCAACATTAGGGAGGAATATTCTAGCGCATCACTGTGAGCCTCCATAGGGACACCTTTATTTTCCTGTCTTCCACTTTAAAATGACATCTGCTAAGCCACACTTAGTCTAACTGAGAGATCCATGAAGCCGAAGCAGGGCACTATGCAGTATGCAATAATGAATACCCATTCTTGGGCCTAAATTCTAGGTCCAGTGCAAAAGAATACACCACAGTATATGCAAGTGGATGATAAATGCAATTGCTTTCATTTAAAATTTCACCACAGTGAGTGGGATTTCAGCCCATTGGGCACAAAGAGCAACCTAACTCACTCAGCAAAACCACATGAAGTCCGATGACCACTTTTAAGGAGTGCTTTTGGGCTATAAGAGACATGCAACTATACTGAGATAGTCTCAAAGTCTCAATCCAGTGCATGAACCACATAAAGGCTAAACAGGACCACCATAGCGAGCACTGTAAGCCACTTACTATAAGCTACAAGGCTCCCGTGTTAAATCACATGTGACCTATTTACCTTTAAAAACCGCAAGACATGGAACAAAAAAAAAAGAAAAAGAAAAAGAAGAAAGGAACGCAGTCTCGTGCTTATATACATACACAACTCAGGGAATGAATACTCACGTCTCTTTGTGCAGCAGAGCAAGTCTCTCTTTGGGCACCTTCAGTCTCTGAGACAGTCTCCTCTTCAGTCCTTCCACCGTCTCCTCGGCCGGAAGGGACAGCTCGAAGCGCGTGCCTGTCGTGGACTGAATGTGCAAACTGATGGGCGGCTCGCCCGGGACGGCCTCGCAAGACGGAGCTCCACGGCTCGCGCAGCTCCGTGCGCTCGGCTGCTGCTCCATTCGGTAGCCTGCGCGTAACGGGAGGGTGGCAAGACGAAAGAGAGAGAGAGAGGAGAGAGAGAGAAGAGAGAGATCAGGCTCAGTGTCCCTCCAAAAAAGGCTGCCGGTCCCGTTGCTTGTCTGACGACACCGTTATGGCTCCTTTTGCCGTTCCAGCACGCGGATAAAAGGCAACAGTATTCCTCAGAAGCACCTATTCCCGTTCTACGAGCGCGTCGATGTCCACGGAGAACGATCCGGATTACTTCACCGCTGTCTGGCTTTTCTCCCCCCCCTTTCTTTCTGTTCGCCTATAAACACGACGAGTGCGCGCACGTCGCGCGAAACAAACCGTTCATTGCGCGCTCCGGACTCGGGTTCGATAGACCGTACAGGCAGCTGCAGACACAGCCTGAGCACCTCCCGCAAGCCGAGCTCCGCCGAAACGGCATCAAAATGAGCTTTTCCCTCCCCCACTTCACAGCGCACCTCGCTGCCACCGTGTTACGATTCCACCCACGCCCTCCCGCGCCGCCGGCCAATCGAAGAAAGCCGGGGCGAAGACGTCATTACCCCAAGCCAATCGGAGCGGGACGTGGACTCCCACGTGGAGGACCTGCCCCGCCTACAACCCCCCCTCCCTCTGACACCTCCCTCTGAACTACGTCTTTTATCCTCATTGAGGACGAATCGCGTCTGAATGGGCGGGGCTTGAGCGGCTTGGAAACAGCCAAGCTCCGCCCTTCACTGCTACACCATTCATAATGCAAACTGCTACCATAACAAAAGGGAACCCAGCACAAGCTCGATTGTTTCTGTTCTGTTACATTCAGTATTTTATATATTTTATATATTTATATTTATATATTTTATATATATATATAAAACGATGCCTATATAAAATATATATATATATATATATATATATATATATATATATATATATATATATATATTTTATATAGGCATCGTGCTATAACTGAAGCCTACGTAGCCGAACAAGTTTTTTTTTGAAGATCTCGTAAACCTGACCGCAGTTAAACAGACACAATGCCAGTGTAGGATACACCGAGCACAATGAGTAGAGCCCTCTGTAGTTACAGTTGGGCTGCAGAGATGGCAGGAATCACGCTAGCGGTTCAAACAGGTCAGTGTAAAGGGCATTTTCAGCATTCGTCACTGAAACGAGGGCAGCAAAATTTCACCCTCACGTCACTGAACAGTGTCGCCTGCCAAGTGTCCTTAGTCCAGCGCTGGCCTGATACGGACTTGGCCACCATATAGTCAAACCAAGCGCACCCTTAAAAAGGGTTCTTTTGTAAAGGCAAGTGTTCTATTCAGAACCATGAGTTCTCCACAGATTTCATGACTGAATTGGTCTTTGCATGGAGACACGGTTCTTCAGATCGATGGAGAACGAGAACGTGTTCTATATAGCACCAAAAAGGGTTCTGCTATGGTTACAAGGTTAGCAAAGATAGCTTTTTGGTGCTATACAGAACACATTCTCCACCAATCTGAAGAGCCATTTCACCAGGCAAAGAACCATTTAAACACGATATGGTTCTACATAGAACTCACAATGCAAAAAAAAAACAAAACAAAACAACTATTCCCTTCACTAAAGACCCCTTAATGAACCGAAATATCAAGTGTGCAGGACATGAATCCTGTAAGATGCCCGTGCGCACCAAATAGGCTACTTAAATGAGACAGGGCGCTAAAGAAAGCGATACAGGATACACCGTGTAAATGTAGGCTACATTAAGTCGAGAAACGGCACTAACTGAACGCTGCGATGAAGCCGGGCTTTGAGTCCGATTACCTTGTGGACAAAAAGCAGTTCGTATCGCGGGTTTCACGAAAGCAGAACAGGTACTCGATCGCCTACCAGCGGCCACAGAAGGTATAAGACTCTAATCCTAAAATAAACCCAGTTTATAGCCCCCATGTTTCTCAGCGGTCAGTCCATCGCTCAACCCCATGTTGGATGCTCAGTCCAACAGGAAACTGCGACCAGCGGGTGTCTTATCTTTCGTCATATTTAAATAAGCGCGTTTACGCCACAGTGTCCAGAAAGGCTGGGGATGCTGGGAAGTCACAGCATGATACACACGATCTGGATCACCTCCACTCTGTAAGGCTATTCCCTGAAATTAGGATAGAGTTGTAGGACAGACGGCACTATTTGGAGGCTACAGCTTTAGAAAGTCTCTTTATTCGGCGGTTACAGTTACATGAGGGGGGTTTCTGAGAATGGACCCGTGAAGAAGTTAGACAGGTATGAAACATAAAGTATGTTTTTGCTGAGAAATTCAACTGCGCGCGCGCGCGTGTGTGTGTGTGAGCTCGTTAACCTCAGCTGGGTGCGATACAGCCTGTTAATAGCCCGGTCACACTAAAGCAGGTGAAGCCTTTTTATTTCGATTTTTTTTTCATCCACGTTTGGATTTAAGCACTTTTCCAATCACTTACGTGTAGCACTGACAGTCAAACTTACCAATTATAGTGGCGAAAACCTCAAAGTTCCGCGACAAAGTTTCACAATCCTCAAGATTCCCCAGTTTTGGCATGTATTGAGTAGAAATCTGCTAAACTGTAACTCGCACGGATCCAAGACAGCAGCCTATATCCACTATATCCACAAATGGCTGCAGCGTTATAAATCAGCTTCACGGTGCCGACGTGGTTGAGCAGCTCTCCCTCTTATATCAGCCCGTATGAACGCCGGTATTCCGGCTCGTTTCCAGCCTGCTCGCTTGGCTCGCTCTGACTTAACAGACGAGTGTATTCCTAAGGTTAGAGTTGAGGTAAGACAGCGCTCTACTAGGCTCCCTGCAGAGTGGGCGGAGAGAGCGATTACTGCGCTGTCAGCGTGTGCCTTAAGGTGGGGAGCTCAAACGCAGGCTGTGTACACACACGGTGTACGTGTAGTTAACATGTCTGAGGACCTGTAATACAACGTGAAGGCAACGTCAACGTGTTATAATGTTGTAATGACGTTTTAATTCCACTTTAGAGTTGCGTGTGAGAGCGTTTTGTCGTTTGTCGTCCCCCCACCTCCCCCACCGTCGGGAAACAGTTCCACCTTAACAAGCAGCCTAGTAAAAGATGAGAACGCCCTTTGGGACGGAAGAGGCGTAACCAGTTATGACGACATAGCTGTGAAAAAAAGAAGAAAAAAAAAAACGACGCTAGGCAACCGGTGCAGCAAAACATATTGCCTGGATACACAAGAACACGGCGATAAACAACGGCTTAATTACTACAGTGACGTCACAATGCAGAACGCATGCAGGTTAACAACACAAATCAAAACATATGATGTCATCACAAGCGCTGCGAATGGGCTTTGTATCATTTTCACTGGAAATGAGGTCTCACTGTGTGTGTGTGTGTGTGTGTGTGTGTGTGTGTGTGTGTGTATATATATATATATATATATATATATATATATATATATACATATATATATATATATATATATATATATATATATATATATATATATATATATATATATACTGAAAAATGATGGTTTTTGAAGTAAAGTAAAAAAAATGAGTTTTTTTTGTAAAAATAATGGTTCTATGTAGCACCATGTCAGTAGAACAATAGAACAATAGAAGAACACTTTTGGTGCTATATAGAACCATTTTCTTTGAGTGTTCATGATTGTACATAGAACCATTTTCTTCACTAAAGAACCCTTGAAGAACCAGGTAGGTAAAATATAGTTTGGTATAGTGGATTATTACTGTATCGTATAACATGTTTAGATTATTGCTTATTCATATAATGTTTAGGTGCCCTGCTTCGCTCCAAAATCAATAAGCCAACTTACTGGTCTTATATCTGATATTGGCTACAAATGAATATACCACAGCGTCTCATAACCTTTGTCTTAATACCACATAAATGTTACAAAGTGAATGAGCACAATTTAAACCATCCTTTCAGTGAATATAGTTTATTGAGATGTGTAGAAAATTAATTTAGTCCATATGAATAAACACTATTTTTGTATAGTACAATATGTGTGAAATAGGCTTTTTTTGCTTTATGTACTTTAGCTACATTCTGCATTATGTAGTTTTTTCTGTATGATGTGAATGTAATGAGTGTGATATTGCACATGTACTTCAGTCTCTCATCAGTCACTCTAGTAGTGCACAAGCATTTGTCTTAATTCAGATGAAATTGAGACGGTCAGCTCCATTATTTGCCATCAGTAGCCAGGGCTCCCATAGGATGTAATCGGCTGCATTCTCACCAGATTCTTTCTCTACCCAAAGCCTGGCATCTGCATCCATACATGTCAGGTTTGAATATTTAAGTTTCTGCTTTCAGTACATTGAGGAAGTTAGAAAAGTCGTTTTTGAGGCATAAAGTATGTGTCTTTTCAATGTGTGGGTCACATACGGGCATGTTCATTCATGGGTGAACAGCATTCTTATCCATCGAAGTAATTCTTACAGCCCGCTTAAAGTCACAGAAGTCTGACAGCCCACATAACCGTCAGCCCACCGCTGCTTCTCCCTGAATCATAAAAGAGCAAGTATAAGCACACCTGCGTCAGGACAAGGGCTGTGGCTTACAAGCTCACCAACAGGAAGTTTATACACGAGGCTTGATGAACATTGTGGGATTGTAGGCTTTATGCATAACGCATTTTCCAGTCATAAAGAGCTATATCAGATGAAGAGATAATGACAGACACTAAATGCTGCCCACCATCTCAGCGTCAAATAAGTAAAACAAGGAAATGATGAGAAGAAAAGAGGCAATGTGCCATGAGTCACAGGGACTAAACCAAAGAAATGAAAATGTATTCTTTGGAAGGTTATTTGCTTCGGCTTGCAGGGTTGTTAATGATAACAGCTGAGTTCACATTAACATCCTCATCTCGAAGCCTTGAACAAAAGACGCTCCAACTGCCAAGACCTCCAAATTACAGGCATTTCAGACAGCTTTACAGTATTTAGTGGACAATGAGAACAAAGGACAATAACCATGTTTTAGAAGGGCCTATATGAATGTTTCATTTCATTAAGACACCACTGGCAGTACCAGGAAATGTGTTAAGACAAGGGGATTCTTTTTTAGTGTCAAATGCTGCTTGGTCTCCGGTATTTACTCTCTAGATGCACTCATTATCTACCACCCACTCACCTGCCCACACGCATTTACCCCACACGCTCTTCCTTGACAATCCCGGTTTGGATGGGATTAGCAGCGTCCCACGTGCAGCTAATTTAACCAGAACGTGGCGCAGGGATCGCAAGGCTTACTCACATTTCGTCCTTTTGCCCCCACCATACATGCCCCCCACACTCTCCTAAACCCCCCAAACCTCCAACACCCACCATACCCACCCCCACCACCCCTACAAACAAACACACGCCCACACATACACACACCCTTCCCTCCCACCCACCTCTCTGCTCTCTGTAATCTAATCATCGATCCAGACGGTCAGTAGGAGTCACGTGGTCTCCCCTCTGCACGGCCCGCAAAGCCAGTGACATCACATGATAGCTCTGTCCATTTCCAATCAGGCACTAAAAATAGCTCCCTGCACCAACGACATAGTAACTTTCCCATCATACTCTACCATGGAGGCCCTCTTCTTTGCCCCTTCCGCCCCCACGTGTTCCCCCTTTCCCAATGTACCGGCCATCTTGCAGCCATTTCCTCCTTTCAGAGAGAATTCACATCATCTGCCTGGTAAAAAATTTACATGGAGGCCTGTTCGTTTAACACACTCAGGGCCGGTGTAAATTATGCAAACAAGCATGACTGTCAACACTGATTCTTGGAAAAAGGGTGGGCTGTACGTCAGACCATTTACAGCACCTCCATTCAGTGGTCACTTTTACCAAACATTAAAGGAGATGGTTTTAATCTGACAGCTGGCAAAGGGGCTTTTCACAAATCTCTTGTCATTTTACTGCCCTAGTTCTATATTTATCCTGTAGCTGTACATTTTTCATGAGACCTGAAGAACTCCCAATACACCCAAGGCTAACTGGTGTGAAAATCTCCAATATAGAGGGAATATGGATCTCCCTCTTATTCACAGTGCCTTTCATCCATGGAAAGGTATATATTTATTATTTATAATGTATAAATATTAAATAAGTAATCTAATATAAACTTTACGATTAATAATGCTAATGGTTGGAGCGGCATGCCTTGAGGGCATCAACATGTTTGAGACAACCACAGTGAACAAATAAACAAATTACCCTCTCATTTTCACTGAAAGTCATTTTCATATAATGAGTGCCGTTTTTTTGCAGGGACCCCTACAATAGTAGTTACGCCACCAATGTTGATAATAGACATCATAAAAAAACAATTCGCCAAGAATCAAATTTACACAATTTCCTTATTACTCCAGATATAGTTGATTGGCCAAGACATGCTTAGTGTCTGAAGTTTGCTTCTTTAGTTTTGCACTAGAGCTGCGATGCAAATGTAGCTAAAATTAATTGGCATCAAAAAATCTGGGACTCTTATATTAGCCTTGTAGCTTCACCACACATAAGCACAGAGATTGGTTACATACATGTTTAGGTTGGTCAACATGCACAGTCATGTTGGAACAGGAAGGGGCTGTCCCCAAACTGTTCCCCAAAGTTGGGAGCATGAAATTGTCCAAAATCTCTTGGTGCTGAAGCATTAAGAGTTCCTTTCACTGGAGCTAAGGGGCTGAGCCCAACTCCTGAAAAACAACCCCATACCATAATCCCCCCTCCACCAAACTTTATACTTGGCACAATGCAGTCACAAAAGCACCGTTCACCACTGCGTTCGATGCTTTGCATTGTGCTGGGTGATGTAAGGCTTGGATGCAGCTGCTCCAGCCATGGAAACCCATTCCATGAAGCTCTTTACGCTGTTCTTCAGCTAATCTGAAGGCCTCATGAAGTTTGGAGGTCTGTAGTGATCAACTCTGCAGAAAGTCGGTGACCTCTGTGCACTATGCGCCTCAGCATCGGCTCCGTCATTTTACGTGGCCTACCACTTCGTGGCTGAGTTGCTGTCGTTCCCAATCGCTTTCACTTCGTTATAATACTACTGACAGTTGACTGTGGAATATTTAGTAGCGAGGACATTTCACGACTGGACTTTGCCACTGATGCTTGGAGAGTGAATTTGGGGAGTGAATAGGGCACACATGGTCCCAAAACAAAGCAGAACTGTTTCTCAGAATCTTATGCAGAAATGGCCTGCAGAGTTGTTTCTAAATACTTAGATTTTGGAGAACTGAACTGTTTGACCGCTTACATGTCCCTCTGTCACAGAGACCTCTTATTCCACACACAAATCAGTTTTTCTTTCTTTTTCATGTTCCTTCCCTTTGGATATCAATAGAACTGTAAATCTAGTACAGACAAGTGACTATCCAGTCTCTGCCAGCACTGCTTGATTTCAGTTTGATATGGCTTGGATTTATTTTGCCACCCAGCTTGCATTCACATTTGAGGAAGCAAGAGGATTTTAGTATCAGTCTGGGGTTTCAGTCCAGCAAATGACATTTCGCTTTATGGCTGTGACTCATAGACACTGGACAGACATTAGAACATACAGTAGTGCTGCAGTCACATTCTTCTCACACTTATATTGGTCAGAAACATTTTGATTCCAAAGTGAAAGTGCTGCTACCAAATGCCATTTCAGAACTCATGACTGCTGTGTTAAGATTACAGTCAGCATTCAGCCTGCAATTATGAGCCCTCAGCTTCGACAGCAAGAATAGCAAATTGCTCTCACTGATAAACCAAAAATCTCTCCCTGTGACATCCTAAGCATTACCTTGTCTATGTTTAGTCCTGCTGGTATATCATTACTGTTGATGTTATTTGACACAGCCAGCAACAGGTCAAACTAGAGCTTCACAGTTAATTAGCATGATGTGTCTATTTTTAAAGGCCTGTTGACCTATCTGGTGCTAACATATATAAAGTCATGTTTATAATGTGAAGCTAACATTACCCTACAGCCTTTCCAATTGGCTCCCCTCTCATCATGACCGTTTGATGAAATGTGTGGTTGATTTACATGAATGACAAATGTCCTGTTAAGGAGAGACAATATTACAACATTTGCTGAAGTCTGATATCCACAAGTGCCCTTACAGCTTTCTTCCTTTGACTGACGCAAAGCCACGAGTGACCTACAGTATTACATACTAAACGGAATACCTCTCCTTTTTCTACCACCTCCCAGAATTATGGGTGGGATCTATTTGGGGTTTGCCCTGGCTTGAACGGTCTGTTTTCCAAATTGTACATACCACTTACATCAGCATTCTAGAGCTGTTGGAAAGAGTGCATGTTGCGCACTGACGCCACACTAACGCTGTCCGGAGCCTCATCTCTCTCCATTTCACCATTTCAAACCCCTGGGTGCAAAGTCAGGAATTGGTCCATCAATGCTCTCATGATGCGTACTTCCTTACCAACTGTTGCAAAGTTTAACATGTTTTTAAAGCTTGTATGCTATTGTTGTTAATTTCATATAAAGTTTATTTTCTGTGTGCAGTTTTGATCCATGGGTAGTTATAGTTTCAGTTTCAATTGTTGAGCTAACATTAGCATGGTAGCAAATTCAGTGGTGCTACTAATCTGCCTGGTTTCGGTCAGCAACAACAGCATAGTCCAGTTTATCCCAAAAATCAAAAGGTATCTTTTCTAATAAGAGGTTCCATCCTATGAAATTTTTTTTGTGAAAAATGCTTTAATGCTGGTCTATTCTAGGGAAATGGAAATTATTGGTAATATTTTATAAATGGCATTTTATGAAGATCATTTTTATTGGTAAATGTCAGTTTGATGGGAATGAAGGCAAAAAATCTGTTTTTTTAACAGACATTGTAATTCTATTGCTTGTAATTTGCAGAAAGTTGATGAGAACATAAGTAGTCACTTTGGGTCGAGTTTTGCAGTGCAGCAGTTATGTTCTGGTGCCTACAAGCACCAGTATGTCACACCATTTAAGGGGGAATGAAACTTTGATTAAAAAGCTAAGCTTCATCACTCCAAGAAGAGCCTCATAGCGTCTACGCTGACTGCTTAGTTAAGTAAACATTTAACTTTAACTGAAATTAGTTTAATATAGATTTCCATATTTTCCACATGACGGCTCACCTACTGTTTGTCAAGTGGGGAATAACTTTAGGAAATTCAGGCACCTACCAACAACAACCCAGCAGCAGGACCGCTACCTCCGCCTTGTGCAAGGAGGAACAGGAGGAGCACTGCCAGAGCCCTGCAAAATGACCTCCAGCAGGCCACAAATGTGCATGTGTCTGCACAAACGGTTAGAAACGGACTCCATGAGGATGGTATGAGGGCCCGACGTCCACAGATGGGGGTTGTGCTCACAGCCCAACGCCGTGCAGGACGCTTGGCATTTGCCAGAGAACACCAGGATTGGCAAATTCTCCACTGGCGCCCTGTGCTCTTCACAGATGAAAGCAGGTTCATACTGAGCACATGTGACAGACGTGACAGAGTCTGGAGACGCCGTGGAGAGCGATCTGCTGCCTGCAACATCCTTCAGCATGACCGGTTTGGCAATGGGTCAGTAATGGTGTGGGGTAGCATTTCTTTGGAGGGCCGCACAGCCCTCCATGTGCTCGCCAGAGGTAGCCTGACTGCCATTAGGTACCGAGATGAGATCCTCAGACCCCTTGTGAGATCATATGCTGGTGTGGTTGGCCCTGGGTTCCTCCTAATGCAGGACAATGCTAGACCTCATGTGGCTGGAGTGTGTCAGCAGTTCCTGCAAGATGAAGGCATTGAAGCTATGGACTGGCCCGCCCGTTCCCCAGACCTGAATCCGATTGAGCACATCTGGGACATCATGTCTCGCTCCATCCACCAATGCCACGTTGCACCACAGACTGTCCAGGAGTTGGCGGATGCTTTAGTCCAGGTCTGGGAGGAGATCCCTCAGGAGACCATCCGCCACCTCATCAGAAGCATGCCCAGGCATTGTAGGGAGGTCATACAGGCACATGGAGGCCACACACAATACTGAGCCTCATTTTGACTTGTTTTAAGGACATCACATCAAAGTTGGATCAGCCTGTAGTGTGTTTTTCCACTTTAATTTTGTGTGTGACTCCAAATCCAGGCCTCCATTGGTTAATAAATGTGATTTCCATTGATGATTTTTGTGTGATTTTGTTGTCAGCACATTCAACTTTGTACAGAACAAAGTATTCAATGAGAATATTTAATTCATTCAGATCTAGGATGTGCTATTTGAGTGTTCCCTTTATTTTTTTGAGCAGTGTACATGAAGCTGGTTAGATTTACTGCTCAAACCTGACCACAAATGGACTCACAGTCAAAAAATCCTGTGACTTTTGGCTGATAACTTTGCTAGCTAGCTAAGGCTAGCTCCTTAGCAAGCTTGTTCAGTTAGTGCTAGCACTGGGCTAGCTATAGCTTATGTAATGTAAACCTGTTGGCCTCACACATTGAGGAAAACTCTGTTCTAAGATTCTGGAAAATAGCTTTCAAGTTTGACCAAAATATCTTATGACTTCTTGAAGAAAGTTAGGCCATTCATTTCCAACACACCCTTTTCACTGCCCGCTGCTGAATGTCCAAACACCCGCTCACAGCGCAACATCTCTTCTGCTCAAATTAGGTGACGTCATGTTACACTTACCAGAACCTATACATTTGTCTCTGTGCTTGGGGAAAGCAGTGAGGTTTACATTGTTAAATTGAAATGAATCTTTTAAATAAATGCCATCTCAAATGTGTGTTGTAGGTTCCTTCATCACAGTGCAACCTTGATATGTATTCATATTGAAACTGATTGATGGTTGACTTTTGCAGTCTATTTATGTAGACATCTCTTATACATTAGCTGATCAGTGAATGCAGTTAATGCTAGAACATTAGCTTAAGCTAACGTCAAGCTAACACTGATTAACCCTGTCAAAAAATACATAGCTATTAAGAGACCTTCCACAGACCAAGCAATTATATGATTCTAGCAAGTTGTATAGGTGTGATTGTGTCTGGGTAACATGGAAGAGTGCATATTTATATAACCTATAATGGCCATTTAAGTTAAATGCATTTACCCAATAATACAAAAATGCTTTTTTGAAGTACACTATGTGGCCAAAAGATGCTGGGACATTGCTGTGAGTATTTGATTGCATCAGTCACAAGAAAAGTGAGGTCAGGTAGTGAGGTAGTGATGTTGGATGATCAGTTCTGGATCACTTTAACTCAAGCCAAAGGTATTGGATGGAGCTCCATCATTCCAGAGAATCCAGTTCCACTGGTCGACAGGGTTTCTACCCTTCTAGCTCATGCATGACATTGTGCCTGTTGACCTTAGACTCATTTGCTAAGTTTCCTTCGGGATCAATAAAGTATCTATCTATCTATTTACAGCTGCTACAATGTGAGCTGTGTCAATGCATTTCTATGGAGACAATACAAGTGTATTTAATAGAGTGAGCATTTGAGCTCCTGTGTCAGCAGTGGGTAAACCTTAATGCATCTGAATTCACTAACAAGAAGGGATGTCCATAAACTTTTAGACATATATTCTGAAGTTATAGTGGTCTGGACATGCATAAGTACTGCTTTCTAAGTGTTGTATTTACGTTTTTACAAAGTTTTAGTTGATTTTTGTAAAGGAACCTGTAGCTATGTTGAAAATGTGTTTCACCTTTACATTCATATTTGGGAACATAAATGACACTCCAGTCATGGACTCACCCTAGCAACCCTAAAGAGAAATTGCTATAATTTCTCATTAAGTTGAATGGGATTTTTGCAAAGCTCGTCCAGCCTTAATAGCTGCTATGGAAGAACACATTTGTGGGCAGAGCAGGGATAGGTCAGTTAAGGCCAGTCTCTTACAATGTACTCTTTAAACTACAAGTGGTTCTCATTCTGACACCCCATTCATCTATCAGCAAAGAATTGCATTCCCTCTGTCCGTCAGCATAGGAAGTCTTTAAGGCTTTGGCACAGGCTCTGGCAACACTAAGATGCCTTTGGAACGTTCTCCTGTAGGGTAGTCACAATATAAATCCGAGAAGGACAAGCCATCATGGTGGTCTGCATATAAATCAGCCCAATGTCCTTTGGGTGACCCATGGCTTGAGGGTGCACCCTTCGCTGTAACAAAAAAGGACTCAGCTTATCAGTTCAGACGTCATCATGCTTTGTCGTCACTGAGTGCTCACAAATGTCAGCAGCCGGTCACCAAGGTTTATTTCTGCAACCTTCCCCCAGCTACACCTACATGAACATAATGCCAGCCATGGCCGCAAAGTTTGATCGATAGCCTTGGCCAAGCACAGCGCTTGTATGCCATATCTGAACTGGAAGGTGTCACTCATTTGAATGCAGGCAATGAGGGCCTGCAGTGGAATCTGTGTCTTGTATGAACCAGTACGAGCGTGTAAAAGGAGCTAAGTATGTCTGCCTGGGTTGTTCAGGATGGAAATTAGCCTGATGGCATATTTTCCAAGAGCATCGGCACACAGAGTCATGTGATTAGGAAAGCAGTGCAACTCTCAGCTTTTAGTTTGGGTTACAACAGTGGGAGAGACAGGGAAAGTGACTCATATGAAAGCTATTCGGTTCCCACTTAAATCCTCTTAATAATTGCCACTGAGATTCTAATACTGGCGAGTGACACCGAAAAAAGACAATGCGTTTAGCTTATTTGATACAATTGTGTATATGATTTCCACATAAATACGCCATTTTTTCAAAAAGCAAGGAACTTTATGTTGATGTAATATGTAGTACTGCGAAAAAGTTTGTCCCCTTCATTACATTAGACAATGAGGATCTTTAAAAGTCATTAATTCATTTATTCAAGGAGAAAAGACATCCAACGTGTGAATCAAGTCAGGCTTGAATGCAGCATATAAACTTAATTCATATCAAAGTTTATGATCAGAGTGATGCAGTCACCACAAAGCCTTTATATGCACACCAGGCCATGGTCAAAAATCCAAAAGAGGACCTTATGTAAGTCTGGCGAAGGTTTCTAGAATGTTGAATGTCACCAGCTCACTGTGAGAGGCATTACCTACAAACAGAGCAGTCTAGGGAGAGGGGGGATCGCAAAACTTTTTCACAGCACTGTGTTCCACCCATACAGAATAACTGAATGAAGTAAATTCAGTGTGTTGCTTTTTCAGTGCACCCTTTATAGTTTAATGTAGTTGCGTGTAGCATGTTGTTAAAAAGGAGCCGGAAAAAGACAGTGAGCTTGGTGCTTGGAGGGCGCGTGAGTGTGGCTTTTTTAGAGGCACCACTATGTAATGAACAAGTTCCTTTAATCGAGTTTTCCACGCTGCAATACAGCTGCACGCTGTGATAGTGCTCATGCTGCAGGGGCTGAAAAAAGCTTGGTTAGGTCCAGAGGAAAAAATGCAAGTGGTGGGGAAAAAGAGAGCGGCGCTCAAGGGAAAATCAGTGCCATCCTCCAGATGGGCGGCTCACGTGGCACCCAGTGCTGGAGGGAAGGAAAGAGGGAGCATGTAACGCTGCCTGGAAAATTTAGGCTTCGTCATAAAACAAAGGCATGTTGCAATGGGGCGGCATCAACAGTCCCTGACCCTGCAGTCAACCTACACACTGAGATTCTATTAGGAATCAGTCAAAAGTCAGCTTGATGAGTCGGCTGTGGTTAGTTTGCATAATGATAATGCATATTTTAAAATGTCTTTTTTATCTACATTATCTTACATTTAAGTCTATTTAAAGATACTTTACCAGAAACCTTGAAAGGCTAGCCATGGCTTGTTATTGTTCAACATAAGTCTGCCTTTTTTAAAGGGCCTCTATCATGAAAAACTGAATTTTCCTCACTTTTTTGGTATCAAATATTTTGATGTGGTATGTACAGTCCATATATGGAAGCTAAGCTGCAACAACAGCTTTAATTCAAATTTTGTGACATCACCCAACCTAACACTTTTACATTTGTCCAGTAACTGTAGTTTAGCTCCATCCTTTCACTCTGAAGGTATAAGGAGGAGAATCAGCTCTGAGTGCTGCATAAATGAGGCACGATACAAGGGTATTTTAACAACACAGCCTGATTTAATTCTAAAGGATAAAGAGGTTGGAAAATAATCAAGTAAAAATTAAATAGGATTATTTTTGATACATAAAACCACAAAAATGTCAAGAAAAATATAAAGTAGGGTATGGGCCCTTTAAAATCTCTTCTTATTTGATACATTGTCAAAAGAGTCAATCAGAATAATCTGTAGATCCCGAATTAGTAATATAAACCATATTAGCCTAAGCTCCACCAAGCTGTCCATTGTTTTGGAACATGATAAACCCACTTTGTAAAAGGAAAGGGGCATATCTGTATTATGATGACCTTAACTTTCTCAGATTTGTTAATTTGCCTTAAGCCTAAAATATATTTTTTGGAAAACATTTATTGCAGAGAGGTATGTGTAGGACATTGTAAACTGAGTTTACAGTCTTTTACAACTACCAACATAAAAACTCAGAAGACACATTCAAGTTCATAGTAAATCATAGTAAATAAAGTGGCTATTCTGCGTTGTGGACATTATGACCCCAGGTTCCTATCTTCACAACTGTAAAGAAATTTGGCACATCCCAACAAACCAGAGCACATCAACCCACTCTGAAGGACTTTGTTTACATCTTGATGTTTGAATTATACAGAAAGCTGGGGGAAAAAAATCTCCTTCAAGTGCAACAGTACACAGAACATGATCTGTAGCTGTGTGACTTCAAGCTGATCATAACCATGCTGCGGTGAACGGTGGGTGGACTTTGGCACAGGCCTCCATGCCCACTGCCTCACCCACTCGCTCCCACCTCCACTGATCTATCCGCCTCACCCAGCTGGAATGTGACACTTTGCTCTCTGGAATGCAGAATGGCCACAAACTTCATTGATAGCTGTCTGGTGGAGAGTGTGAGGCCCAACAGCAAAGCCATAGCACAAGCATTCTAAGGACTCAAGCAGCACAGTTCGGTTCCCCTGCACTTACATTAAAAGAACAGAAAACTGACCCATGCTGACCCAAAGCACCTTATAACAGAAGCCCATGGGGAGTTGCTGAAAGGTCAAAAACACAGGAATATTCTTTAATAATGGCAACATCATTAATCAAATTTCTGCGGTCTCACTACTTAAAGTTACAACTAGGATATAAGCATTAAGATTATAATACAACTGAACACATCCTTGGGGTTTACCTGAATTATAATTCAGTTTATTGTTAATTTGCATAAACTAAGAAGAACTGGCCTCCGTCTAAAGGCTGGTTTCATTAAAGTTTAGATAGTTTTCTGGATGTGGTTTCAGGGAATTCAAAGCATTCTGTCTAAGAAACAAGGGTAGAATATTCATGGGGACAGGTCTGTTTAAGGACACATGCACAGCTGAAGATAGCTTTGTGCATCTATGCAGAGGACAAAGCTGATCAAGCTCTGTCTGGATGTGGTTGGAGTTTTTCATAGTTGCAGGTTTCTCTGAAACACTTGCCCCAGTTTCTATTTTTGGTGCTGCACCTTGCTGCAAGTGACACACAGAAAGGGCAGTGTTGTGATTCACATTTCCCTGCCCGAATCCTGAAGTACACACAAAGCAAGCCATAGCATCTGCACGGACAATTTGTGATGACTGTACTGGTCAGAATGTGCCATTTCTCTGGAAGAGGGTACACATGGGATGTGAACATTCTGGTTTATAGTACACTTAAGGACCTCATGGCCAAAACAAAAAACGTACCTGTAAAATGTGAAATGTTTGTAAAACCCTCTTCTGATGATTTCATTTTAAGGTCTGGTGAACAAGACCTATGACTACTTTGGGGTGGATTTTTGGGGGGTTAGCTGTTTTGAAATGTTAGCTGTGAATGCAGAAGGAAGGCAGATAGCTAACGTAACATCACATCTTGTCTTGTCTTCATATCTTCATTACAATGGCGAGAACGTGTTACTCAAATGACAGAAAATACTCATCAAAAGCTGACAAGATCCAAGTAAAAGTTAAAGGTACACTATATTGCCAAGAGTATTTGGTTGTCTGCTTTCACACGCATTTGAACTGAGTGAGATCCCTTTCTTAATCCATAGGGTTTAATATGATGTTGGCACACACTTTGCAGCTATAACAGCTTCGACTCTTCTGGCAAGGCTTTCCACAAGGTGTAGGAGTGCGCTCATGGGAATTTTTGACCATTCTTCCAGAAGCGCATTTGTGAGGTCACACACTGGTGTTGGAAGAGAAGGCCTGGCTCACAATCTCCACTCTAATTCATCGTGAAGGTGTTCTCTCGGGTTGAGGTCAGAACTCCGTGCAGGCCAGTCAAGTTCTTCCACACTACACTCGCTCATCCATGTCTTTATGGACCTTGCTTTGTGCACTGGCGCACAGTCATGTTAGAACAAAAAGGGGCCGTCCCCAAACTGTTCCCACAAAGTTGGGAGCATGAAATTGTCCAAAATCTCTTGGTCTGCTGAAGCACTAAGAGTTCCTTTCACTGGAACTAAGGGGCCAAGCCCAACTCCTGAAAAACAACCTCATAACATAATCCCCCTCCACCAAATTTTATTCTTGGCACAATGCAGTCAGACAAGTACCGTTCTCCTGGCAACCACCTCATAACATAATCCCCCTCCACCAAACTTTATTCTTGGCACAATGCAGTCAGACAAGTACCGTTCTCCTGGCAACCATCCATCAGATTTGCCAGACAGAGAAGCATGATTCTTCACTTCAGAGAACATGTCTCCACTGCTCTAGAGTCCAGTGGTGGCACTTTACACCACTGCATTTGATGCTTTGCAGCTGCTCTGCCATGGAAATCCATTCCATGAAGCTCTCTATGCTGTTGTTGAGCTAATCTGAAGGCCACATGAAGTTTGGAGGTCTGTAGTGATTGACTCTGCAGAAAGTTGGTGACCTCTGCGCACTATGCGCCTCAGCATCCGCTGACCCTGCTCTGTTATTTTAGCCACTTTGTGGCTGAGTTGCTGTTGTTCCCAATCGCTTCCACTTTGTTATAATACCACTGACAGTTGACTGTGGAATATTT
The DNA here is from genome assembly GCF_015220715.1 of Pygocentrus nattereri. Lineage (NCBI taxonomy): Eukaryota > Metazoa > Chordata > Actinopteri > Characiformes > Serrasalmidae > Pygocentrus > Pygocentrus nattereri. The sequence continues at coordinate 9,075,926 of NC_051225.1, forward strand.
AGTAGTGAGGAAATTTCACGACTGGACTTGTTGCCCAGGTGGCATCCTATCACGTTACCATGCTGGAATTCACTGAGCTCCTGAGAGTGACCCATTCTTTCACAAATGTTTGTAGAAGCAGTCTGCAGACCTAGGTGCTTGGTGTTATAGACCTGTGGCCATGGAAGGTGATTGGAACACCTGAATTTGATTATTTGGATGGGTGAGTTAATACCTTTGGCAATATAGTGTAGCTGTCTGGCCATCCAGAAAGCCAGTATGACTGTTAGACTCAGTCTGACTCATTTTCTCTGGTTGAAAGGGTCAAAACCCCTGCTGAAAAAACCCAGCACAAACCAGCAAGCATTTTATGTTGGTCTGGGTTAGCTGTTCACCCCAGCATGGTCATGCTGTTTGACCAGCATACCAGCATCAAAACACAACATATGCTGTTGCCTAGCAGAGAACATGCATCTGGAATGCATTTTATAAGGAATAAAAGCAGAATCACTACACTAGTAGTTTATTAACCTATAGCTCAGTGCTAGCATTCAGGATTGGTTGATACCACAGGAATTGCTCATGTTTGTATGATATGTTTGGTAGGTTCTTTAGCTAGGTCAGGTACATTGGACTGGGACTAAACTCATGGGCAGCACCACTCTTCTGCAGGGATGGTGAAAGATAAACAAGTGACTATGACAGCTGACTGAGACCTTTGGTATAGAGCCCCCTACAACGTCAGCATGAAAGAGCAACCTCTGAACAACAGGCTAAGCAGCAATGACTTCTCAAATCTCAGTCACAGCTGGTGTGTAGTATCTCACAGCTAGCCGAGAGTCTACAGCCTGCGTCCTAACACACTGCGAGCAAAAACGGCAACATTGTACCCAGAACTCGGCTTGTCCTTCAAGGCCACATATTGAAGATCTGGGTCAATATTTAACAGCTTTTTAGAGAAGCAATGCTGATCCTTTCACTAAATACAGAAAGCAAACTGTATAAACTCTTAGTTCAGAGATCCGTCCTGTCTGAAAAGGAACACCCCACTCATAATCCATGATTTAATATTTCCTAAAGGCAAAAACAGTTGAAAATTACACAACAATGCTTTATGTTTTGCAAAGAAGGAGAAGTCCCCCACCCATTTTTCCAAGAGGAACATTCTTTTGTTTATCCTATTCATGTACTTGCTAGCTCGGTTCATTTTCTGGTCAACTACCGAGCTCCTCCATCACCACCATCAGTGATGGCTAATTTCCCCTGGACTTGCAGCACAGAAAAGAATCTGTATTAAATTATGGATGTTTTTTTGCAAAAATGGAAAAATGTGATATGCCGATCCACTGTACCTCTCTGTGGTTCGCTGTAATATGAAAGCAGTTTACTTAAAATGTCATCTTGTTTTAAGTTTGACTGCAGATTTTTCATTACAGCTTAAGAAAGTGCTAGAATACCATCTACAAAGCCCTCTTATATAACACAGGATGCTTTTATATTATTCCATCACTATGTTTAAACACAGAGAACTTTAATCATAAGGTACAAGGCCTTGAAACTACTTATTAAGGACAGACCTCATAAAGCTTGCAAGTATTAAGTATTGTTTTCACAAAGGTAAGTAGGTTTTAGTTACAGTATATTTGGATCTCATGATGAGACCTTGTTGTATTGGTACTCCTTGCCAGTTCAGCATGTGAGGAACAAGAGCAAGCTTGATCATGCTGCTGTGAAAGCCCGCCAACGCTTGTAAAAGAGCTTGTGGTTTTGTCTTCTGGAACTCCAGTCAGTACATGATCACAGCTCTACAGAGTTAACCAGCACTTAAGAAAAAAATCCCACACTTTCATATGGAACGCAGCTTCAGTGGGCACTACCCATTGGCACTGAGGCAGTCTGAGGTCAGTATGATTGGCAAAGGCAAGAGGACTCTGGAGGACCATGGTGCCTCATTTAAAACTGGAAATGCAACTCTGATCAACTCTGGGTGTATAACCTGGCAGCTATACCTGAACAGTTGATGCATCACATTCTGATATTTTTTTAAGAAAAGGACCTTGAGATAATCTTGTATAGTCATTAAACAAACCATGAAAAATAACTACGCCTAATTTGACTGGATTTCCATAGAAACCTACTGCCCTCTTTTGGCACCATGTAGTACTGCAGCCACTAATCTAGACGACCATAAAATCTAGAAACATAAAAAAATGCCTTATTTCAAAACACAGAGGTGAAAAAATGCACCAAAACAGTTCATTCCAAATAAATTTATTGGTATGTCTGTCCACTGTACAAAGTAATCCATATGACAAGCATTTACTGACTTCACTCAGGATGGGTAACCAGCAAACATGGAGACCTTCCAACCTGGAGACAAACAGGTATTTGCTGTGGTTAATTCTGCACAGAATAGTGCTACACTGTTCACATTATCACTTCCTTTATTTACTGGTGAACTGTTACTACAGAGCTAGGCTTTCAGTTCAGGCTATAAATGTCAAAACGTGGTCAAACATCTATAGGACAGTGCTAACTTCTCCTAGCACCCCTATAGAATTTTAGTAGTGTGATAGTGCTAATAAACAGCAATTCACAAACAATTTTGGCTCTTCTAGCTTAAATAGATATCTGAAGCTTGTAAAAAGATTCTATGTTTTAACTGACTGCTTGTAATGGACACATGTTACCTAGTATTTAGCAGATTACTGCAATCTTTTTTTGTATTTAGTATTTTTTGTATTTCGTATTTAGCAGATTACTGCAATTTCCCCCTGGGATCAATAAAGGAATCTGAATGTGAATTACAGAGATTCTTTCAGCAAAGAGCACCGGCATAGAGCTACCACTGTTTTCCATTTCGACCAACTGATAAACACATTGATCAGGCAACTGCTCAATCAGTGATGTATCTAGAACGTCCAGAAGGAGTTATGTTTCACACAAAATTGGCCTGACCCATTGTAAATCAAAACATGAGTGATTCTACTTTCAATTCCTATTTATTTGTGGTTCATTTTGACATATCCCAATGCCTCTTTAAATTATTTTTTTTTTATTCAATACTATTTTACCACATTTCACTATTACATGATCTGTTTTACTATTTACTTTCTCTAGTCCAGTATCCACATGATGGAAATTCATTAAAAATGAAACTTCTTTAAGTGTAATTCTGGAATACATACCACAAAGCAGGTGACAGGATTATTCCAGAGCTTTGACGATGGCTTCATTGGCTTCTATGCTGATCTGAACCTCTGCCCTGGAGACCTCATCTGAAGCGCCGACCAACTCTGATTGGGCCTTCTCCAGGTTAGCTTTAGCCGTCTGCAGGAGAAATCATTTCAGAAGACAGATGTTTGGTTTCCACAGGTGTAGCCCAGAACCTGCTTAAATCTTAGTCATTTTTTGCTTGCAGCGCCAGTGTGACAGATAAACCTGACCTTTCCTCATTGCCCTCACATTTCACGTGTGAGTAAGTAACATCCTGCACATTACTTTGCAAACATGGACACAACTGCTCTTTTACATAAACACATACACTCGAGGTCAAGCACAAAATGTTACAAAAAGAGTAGCGCTTGTGTGGGGGTGATGACACCTTTCCAATACTAGAGCAAATTAACATGGCCTCTTTCCTGTGAGAGACATTTGTTATGGTGGCGATTACACAGCTGTAAAGGCCAAACATTGCTGGGAGTTAAAGGTCTCCCAGTGGGGATTTGACACATCTGCTCCACTTCAACAGGGACTGACCTTTCCTTCCTTATTAACCGCAAAGGCCCGCGAGCCCTGCTATCACTAGGAAGAATAGAAAGTCATCCATTTCTATGGAGTGAACTTGACAGTGCACTGCACTCTAGCAGAAAAAGCCTCCTCTGACGGCATAAAGAGATCCATTTAGAATGAGTATGTGTCCTTGCATGGTTATATTAAATAGCACACATTTATGTAGGGAAGGCATTTAACTGGAATCAGATTTTTTGGAGATTTAAAAAGTGGAAATCACAAATCGGCTTAATCGGATTCTGCAAAGACCTCTAAGGTCATGTGTCCTTCTGCAATCGGCGTTATGCGCATATTAGAGAAAACCAGATTAGATCCACTTTCTATGATAGAAATGAATGCCATTTATAAAAATTGTCACAGTCACACCTAGTGGGTCCTCAAACCACCAAAACCTCTTAACTAGCATATTTGTCCAAACTTGCTGGCATGCATGGGACATTTTGGTGAGGATGCCAGTCATATAATGTGTAAGGTAGTGTTAGCGTTCATGTAGCAATGGTTGCATTCCAGCTCCTCAACAACCTCAATTTACAGCAGTGGTTCTCAAACCGGTTGGCAAAACGTACTGACATTAGAATACTGCACTTCACAGCGAAATGCCACTCTTTTGTTTCATAAAGAAAACCAGACATGGTCACAGGCTCAACGCAAAATGATGACATGACTTCAGACGTCTTCAATGTTGACACTAAATGATACTTAGAATGGTCTGAGAATCCCAAAGAATTTTGCAAACTCCACTCAGCTACCTACGAAAAGTACAAACACATCTACACAGGCACTGATATGGGATTTCTGGGCTGATGGATATATATTCGATATTTTTCATGTACATATCTGCTGAAGCCAATGCAGTTACATAAACATTTATCAAATGTAAACATCAAGACTGCATCTATGCACTAAAAAAAATATAATTTATTCCTACAGGGATAGATATAAATAGGGATGCATTAATACTTGTATCAGGTATCAGTACAACATCGTGCTCGTTTACTCGAACTCGTACTCATAAAAACTCACCGTTACCAACAGTCTAATACAAGCTGGGACGTAAGCCGAGCTTATAAATGCACACATAAAAACAAACACAATCACAACTGCTTCCCCAGTATGAGTGGACACACACAGGTCAACAAAATGGAGAGTCATCATTTCCTAACAAACTCCCTCTAACTGACTTTACTCTGTTTGACTGAACACAAACACTCGGATGCACAGCATGTGGTTCTGAAAGAAACAGCTTTATCTGAAACTGTACTTTGACAGAACGGTCTGTAGAAGCTGCGTTTCACATTATAATCTTAGGCTTCGTCTATACACGCTGACCTATACAAATTTAAACTGTGAGTAACCAAAACCAAGACTTCTAAAAGGACACTGAACTACAGCTTAACCAGCCAAATGGAATACTCCCAACAAGACGTGAAACTCAAAACGTGAGCTCTTGGGATGTGATTCCTGCTGTCACTGTGTTAGAGACTGCTGTTGAAAGAGACAAGCGAGGAGCAAAACTATAACTTGCACTTTACGTATAGCTCTACAGAAGCAATTCTGTGGTGAAGAACAAAACCCGGTCTTCTCCACTTCAGTGCTATTTGATCCAAGATAACTAATAAATAGCTAGCTAATACAAATTGTTTAAAATCAGCTAGATTTGTGCTTTAACTTTTAAAGGTACATTGCACTAACACCAGCAACTAGTGGGGTAATTAAGTAGGTTACTCAGAATAGTATCAGATGCTGTATGAGTGAGTACTAAAAAATATTTATTCATTAGAAAAAAACTGGAACCAATGCATCCCTCGAAATGAATGCAAGAGCCTAAACATGACGCTCTTCTGGAGTTAATACATATTGTCACCAAATACTGGTTTGAAATTTCAGGCAAAGCTAAAAATCTGTCTGATGCTGATCATTTATAAGCTATGACTATGATATCATTATGAACCCCTAATCATTTCTGGACCTGTCGGCTGTTTGTGAGGAGTTACTCTACTCTGAAACAAGATTAAAGGTCATGTCAGTTCGCTAATAAAGCTCGAGATCCTTGTCTCATGAATACAGAGGTGCACTCAAAACGCAAAGAAGATCCACCCCCACCTTTGATTCCCTACAAGGATATTGGTGTCAAACGTCCTAGAAATTCTAATAACTAATTAAACTAATTGTTCTGAAAATAGTTCCGACGTTAAACGCTTGTTTGTAGAATTACAACTTCTCATGCTGTTTTTCAGTAAATAACAGGTCTCAACAACAGCCAGTTGCATATAATAACAACATGGTGATGGATGCTTAAGTGCATATGTGGCAAGACACAGGCAGGACTTTTCCCCCTCATTCTCATATCATTATAATCATTTACATTTGTTAAATCATACAACGTTATTAGTTTCTTACTGCAAGGTCCAAGCTTTCCAAAGGAACAGCCTCCTCAGCAAGCAGTTGCACTGAAGAATCGGCATTGACGGTGACTGAACCGCTGCTCACTGTAATACACAATAAATAAATAAGTAAGTAAGTAAGTAAGTACATACACCACAGGTTTATGGAAGGCTCACATATCTTATCAAAAATGGAAAAGCAAATAATGACATGATTCCAGTTGAACCTGCAAACACTTCAGAAATCCATGTGGACCTGCCTGTGCAAGTGAGGATCTGATGAAGCAGTCAAATTCAACTTATTCAGAATGCTATCGCAGCCTTCTGCCTATCTTAAAATGTTTTGAGACGCAGACTCATACCATGCAATTACAAATTTCCAAGCATATCACTGTGTTATGACAAGATGGGTAACTAAACTAAACATCGTGGGCATGTCCTAGACTGCACGATTTGCCTCAAAGTTGACAGAACTCATTAATGGTGTGATTTTCATAAAGCGTCAGTCTCTGAATTCATATTTTACGCTCTAATTCACAATACAGCACGGGCAAGTCCCTGTTCCATGGCTTGGAAAGTGAAAAGTAGGCTCATCTATTGTTAGACGTAATATTTGTGTACTTTCCATTACATTATAAAACACTGTCAACAAAACCTTAAGATGCATCCCCTCAAACATTAGACCTTTATATCAAAGTTAAATAAAAGAGTTGGTGCCATCTCACCGCCATCTGCAACAAACAACAGCAAAATTCATGGTACAGTTTCACTGGTCAATTGTTAAGGAAGTAAAATGTGCAGAACATGAAGGGCACTTCCACCAATGCCTTAAATTCTGCACAATTAAAGATTTAAACGGTCATGCAGAGTGGTCTGGTTTCTACAGACTCCTATTTCTTTACAATGGTCGTGACAGGAATGTGTCTGAAGCATTTAATGTCTTTAAAAGTTAAGTCACAGAAATGACACGAAATGGTCAGGAATACCCGAGACACTGTTTTCACAACAGTTTTAAGAAAAGGTTTTGCCTATTACCTTTCTTCCTATTCATGACTGAGAGGTGCATACAAAGCACTGTAAAACCTAATAGTTCCCATACCATTATAAACATTATACATACAAAGCTCAGAAGACATGTAGGTTCCCAAGTTGTTTTGGATAATAGATAAAATGGTTATATTTGTGTTGGAGAGATCATGTCCCCTGGTACCCATCACCACCATAATGAAGAAATCTGAGTCAGTATGTTTCTGTATTGCACTATTTTGCATCAAGCCACTCTAGATGGAACTGAATTGTGCACTTTTTTTTATTTAAAAAAAAAAAAAAAACATAATACAAATTTTACAAGCTTTGCAAACAGCATGTGATCTGAATAAAGTACAACCATCTTTCTCAAGGATATTTGCAATCATTTGGGAAACTTCTGTATGACTCCAAGAAGGGAAAGTCATCACCAACATTTTGTCCTTTCTGAATGCAGTCAGGACCGTTGGAGCTTGGTATAATGAATGGAGGTTCTGTAGCTACAGCAAGACAGGAGCTCAAAAAAAAAAAGGCTATGAAAACTATGCAACATATAAGCTGAAAGGCTTTGACGGTTCTTTAAACTGCACAAGAAAAGAAACAGCAGAAAATTAACTCACTTTAACCTTAGTAAGCAAAAAAGGTTTGTCAGCTGTAATGTTTACAATTCTGAATGCTTACCTTCAGGGAAAACAAGGCATTTTGAGACCCACTGTTCTGTTTGTCATTTGACCTAGAGCCTACCCCCAAGCTTTTTCTTTCTCATCTGAAAAAGATTACTGCTGCACTCCATAAAACATACAGGAAAAAGAAATCTGAATCTGAGCACTGATGACAGAGGCCGAAATGTTCGCATGGTGTGTGTCTGGCATTTGGCCCTCTACTTAATGGAATAAACAATCTTTGCTAGACTTGTTTGATTTTGTCAGCAGTGTACAGACAAAAAAGCATGGATGCCTGTGCGCTGGATTCATAGAGATGAAACGAATCAAAACGACATGCATCTACGGCCGGACAAAACCTCACCAAAATACTTTGCTGAAGATCCATCCTCACTGAAGACGGTGACCACACCAGGCCGCAGCACTTGCAGTGTGGGGACGTGGGCTGGAAGGATGCCAAAAGCACCGGTCAGCGTGGGGACATCAACCTGTCTTACACTGGCCTCCTTAAAGAACACCTGCAGAGAGCACAGGCATACTGTTAGATGAAACACTAAAAAGGACGTGCATGAGCATCAAAAGCTTAGGTACCTAAATTGTTTGCAAAACGTCAAGGGAATTCAAGGAAAAATGGGCAACTTAATCACTTATGTCTTCTTTAATCACGTATGTACGTTTTCTTTAACCAACCATTGAAATGTAACGTTCACTTCATCCTGAACTCCTACTGCAAGTCAAGGTGAAGCGCTGGCATGACAGCTTAGAAGCTTAAGAGCTAGCTTGCTAAGCTAAATAGCTAACCTCGATTAACCGTTTAACCGTATAATGAGGTTTCGTGAGACTATTCGGAGCCCGAAACAGAAGTAAACGTTCAGAAAAACTAACCTAGCTAATTCAAAATGGAAATTCGGTGTAGACAACATAGTTACCTACGCTACACACGGGGCTCAACTTTAGCAGTAGCACAAGCTAACGGCTAACCAATGCAACGAAGTCCTGCAACTGTTCGCTAGCAACAAGCTAGCTAACAGCTAAAAGCAGCGACAGGGATATATTTAATGCACTGTAACTTCTGCAAGCGTAGTAATAAGATATTATCAATGACTTGCACCTTAAATGTGTAGCAAATAGTGGACGAGTTGCGTGTGGAGCAGGCCGAGTGTCATTACCTCGTTCGGCGAGGCGAAAGTGAAGGACATCTGGGGAGAAGCGCTGGCAGCTTCGGCGTAAAAGCGAACCTGCCGGAGAGCAGGGGCCGCACGGCGAAGGAGGATCCTTGCTGCCATCATTTTTGCCAAAGTCTGTGAGGAAACGGACACTACAGTGCACAAAAATCCAAACCAGGGATCCCCCAACTCGATTCAGTCATTCAGTGCTCGGAGGATAGAAAGGGCATCGGAGCTACCCAAAAGTCTATGCGGGCTGCTTGTGCATCATGGGAAATGTAGTACCCACGCGGAGTAGCTCTCATATTGCCAACAGTATTCAGTCACCCATCCAAATCATTGAAATCAAGTTTTCCAATCACTTCCGTGGCCATGGGTGTATAAAAGCAAGCACGTAGGCCTGCAGACTGCTTCTACAAACATTTGTGGGAGAACGGGTCACTCTCAGGAGCTCAGTAAATCCCAGCGTGGTACTGTGACAGGACGTCATCTGTGCAACAAGTCCAGTCGTGAAATATCCTCACTACTAAATATTCCACAGTCAACTGTCAGTGGTATTATAACAAAGTGGAAGCGATTGGGAATGACAGCAATTCAGCAATTCAGAAGTGGTGACGTAAAGTGACAGCGAGTTCAGCGGATGCTGAGGCGTATAGTGCGCAGAGGTCACCAACTTTCTGCAGAGTCAATCACTACAGACCTCCAAACTTCATGTGGCCTTCAGATTGGCTCAACAACAGCATAGTGGGCTTCGTGGAATGAGTTTCCATGGCCGAGCAGCTGCATCCAAGCCTTACATCACCAAGCGCAATGCAAAGCGTGGAATGCAGTGGTGTAAAGCACCACCACTGGACTCTAGAGCAGTGGAGACTCTGGCGTGATGAATCAAGCTTCTTTATCTGGCAATCCGATGGACCAGTCTGGGTTTAGTGGTTGCCAGGAGAATTGTGCTTGTCTGACTGCACTGTGCCAAGTGTAAAGTTTGGTGGAGGGGGATTATGGTGCAGGGTTGTTTTTCAGGATTTGGGCTCAGCCCCTTAGTTCCAGTGAAAGGAGCTCTTAATGCTTCAGCAGACCAAGAGATTTTGGACAATTTCATGCTCCCAACTTTGTGGGAACATTTTGGGGATGGCCCCTTCCTGTTCCAACATGACTGCGCACCAGTGCACAAAGCAAGGTCCATAAAGACATGGATGAGCAAGTTAGGTGTAGAAGAACTTGACTGGCCTGCACGGAGCCCTGACCTCAACCCGATAGAACACCTTTGGGATGAATTACAGCAGAGACTGCCAGCCAGGCCTTCTCGTCCAACATCAGTGTCTGACCTCACAAATGCTCCTCTAGAAGAATGGTCAAAAATTCCCATGAACACACTCCTACACCTTGTGGAAAGCCTTGCCAGAAGAGTTGAAACTGTTATAGCTGCAAAGGGTGGGCCGACATCATATTAAACCCTATGGATTAAGAATGGGATCTCATTCAAGTTCATATGAGTGTGAAGGCAGACGACCAAATACTTTTGGCAGTAGTCTATTTGCATTATATCCAAACTTTCCTTTATAAATAACAAATATTACATTGAAATTTCTTTCTAAATGTCTGTATAATTCAATCATTAAGATGTAAAACACTTTAGATATAAAATGCAGCGAGTCAGAGTTCACAGTGGTGGCCAGAGAAAGCTATTTACATTAAATGGTTTCGACTGCGATGGACTGGCAACCTGTCCAGGGTGTATCCTGCCTTCCGCCCGATGACCACTGGGATAGGCTCCAGCACCCCCCCCCACCCGACCCTGAGGAAGAAGCGGCTTAGAAAATGGATGAATGGATGGATGGATGGATGGATGGATGGATGGATGGATGGACGGATGGATGGGTTTCGACTGCCATTGTTTTGCCCCCAAAATGCTGTGGCGGAGAGGTACATGCAGAACGTTATAAGACCATTTAGCCATTTTCAACATATGAAAGTTCACTGGTGGTTTTTGAATAGTAAATAAAACGCCTATATCTGCATTATAGACGAGCCAGTACCTGGGCCCTGTTACCACCACTGTAAAGAAATCCGTTTCTATTCAGTGTACCTGTTCACACCCTGGCACCGAATATGAACCGAATTCCCCTTTCAGCAAGCAGGTGCAACGGCTGTACGTGGTCTAGATGGCCACTAGGTGGCGCCTGGACACCGTCAAAGACAGTCGCAGGCAATTAGGATGAACAAAGCGTCCTAAAACCTTACAAAATGTTCTTTTTCTGATAAATGCCTCCATTAAAAACCCTACAAGCTGGGCTGCCTAACGGGAAATAAAACCGTTATAATACATAAAGAATCATTATTATGTATTCTAGTTGATCGTTATAATTAGCTGAAATGAAGTAATACGTTGGCTCTTATGAGCAACTTTGGATGATCTCCTCACCTGACACCAAACAATAAGAGGGTCTGTCAGATTTCTGAGCTCCCCTCATTATTCATTCTGGAAGGAGCCCGGTCTTTGTCTTCCCTTCGCCTTAGCTCACCTTCTACGTCACAGGGTGCTTTCCTCGCTGGGCGGTGGGAGGGAGGGTGTGTCTGACGCGGGGCTTTCATTTCATTCATAAATACATGTAGCTTTTACATTCTCATATCAGCGTGCTGGGAGGACTCTCGCTCGCTTTCGGCGAAGCTTTCTTACATGGATCACATCCGTTAGAATTAGGTAAGCTTGCACAGGCCTGTGTGATCGTTTACTTGCATGCGTCTCGTTTGCTATTCACTCATGCTGAACTGCTGTGGGTTCCTTGCATTGCTTACGGACAGCACGGTCACTTGTCAGCCTCACAGGGGCTCAGCAAAGCGAGCAGCTTCTCCACATTTACCTCTAACCTCTCAAAGAAGGCTTCAGTCCATGCACGCTGTTGTTACACTAGTCCATTTTTCGAACTAGTGACCGAGAAGAGCATGGCATGTTGATGACTTGTGCCTTCTCATCTCCCAGTCTGGGAGAGTTAACTTGCTTGGATTATTGGCTTCTCCCTAGACTTCATCTTCACGTTATGCCATTATATTGCCTCATAACTCACCATCACTCACAAATACTCACAACAACTCTCGGCATCTTTTGACCAGTCTGTGTTGCTTGGAATTTTGTGCTGCTACAGTGCGGATGGGGAATATGCTGGGGAAGCACAGCCAGACGCATGCATTTACAATTTGGCTGACTTTTGAAGAAGAGAGTGATTTACTGCTAACACTGCAAAATAATTTATAGCCGAGTGGGTTTGGTTCCATAAGTTGATCCATTATTTGGGATCTGACACAGCACAGACATAGTCCTGTCTTTCCTTTAAAATGAGGCAGTTGGCATAAAATGAGTGTCCGGATGTCTGAAGTAGATGCCTGGGGTGCACTTGTTTGGGGCATGAAGGGACAGAACTGAAGACTAAAGTAGCAGCTCCCTGTTTCAAGACATTGGTGGGCTTTTCACCTCTAAAGGCTGGTCCGTGGTTGGACCGATAGAATATGTCCAAAGGTTTGTGGACACCTGCTCGTCCTGTGTTTCTTCTAATAGGAAGAAGTTTGTCCTGCGCTTTGCTCCTCTACCGCTCTGCGAAGGCTTTACACTACATGTTAGAACATTGCTAAGAGGATTTGAATGGATTCAGCTGCAAGAGTTTCAGTGAGGCCAGGTACTGATGTTGGATGGGTTCTGGGTCATTCCAGCTCATCCCAAAGATATGGTGGAGTTCCATCACTACATGGAATGCAGAACATGCTCTACAGCCCAGTGCCGGGGGGCTTTACACCTCTCCAGCCCGCACTTGGAAATGGGTATGATGACCTTGTGCAGGCTCTTGTGCAGCTGCTGTCTGTTGGCAATGCTTTTCTGTGGGGATTATGCAAGCAATGTCAGCAATGAGTGCACCATAGAATAGTTGATTTAGCTAATTAGAAGGGGTGTCTCAATACTTTTGGACATTTAGCATAGACAGGGGCTTTTAATATAGTTGTCCAAACTTGCTTTTTCATGTCTTTATCAGGTTTTTGGATCATGTCTAGTTTGTTAACAGTGCACAGAACTACAAAAGTCTGAGGGTACCAGAAAGGGTGTAGGAAGCGATGCTGTAGATGAATCATTGTTCCATAAAGAACCTTTCAACAGTTGGTCCTTTAAGGAAATCTACACTCTTTAAAAAAGATGGTTCTTCAAGCATTATTTAGTAAAGACAATGGTTCTACACTCAAAAAAAACCTTTGCATGATTAAAGAGTTCTTAAGAACGTGCTACAAGTTGTTCTATATAGAACCTTTTTCAAAAGGATTCTAGATAGCACCCAAAAGCATTCTTCTACTGTTATGACGTCAAACTTGTAACAATAGAAGAACTCTTTTGGGTAGCAGCGTAGCGTAAACCTCAAACTCCATGCCGTGGCTTTTAAAAAAAAAACATTGTGCTACATTACCTGGAAATATGATCATACATCATCTAGAATATGATGAAAGTCTTTCATTTCATCAAGTATGTAGTTGGTTTCAGTGTTGCTCCAAAAGTGTTTTGCTGGCAACTTGCGGCAACGCTGCTCGCTTATTTCCAGTACCGTGGTCTGTTTTTGCACATGCACAGTCTGAGAAATCCGAAAGAAATCAGAGTGAGAGTATGCATGCACTGAGAAACCTGATTACTAAGCTAAAATCCAGCTCTTTATCGGATTTTTTATTCAGATTTCTAGACCTTACTCTGATCTGAGAAATCGCAATGTGCTGTTTACATGACCATAACTGCAGAAATCTGGTTATGATCAGATTATTGAGTGCATGTTAGCACACTTATTGAAAGAGGAGAGTCCCACACCAGCCAGATGTCATGTATGTTTGTACTTACATACAGTATTATTTATACAAAGTAAATTAAAATGTTTGCAGTAATACATTGCATGTAAATTATTACTCTTTAATTGCTGAATTACTCAGCATTACTACTGATACAATTGACAGCATAGCAGGTCTAAACTAAGAACTATTTAAGAACTTTATTTTTAAGAGTGTGCTTCAAGAAATATTCTTTTTCCTGGGCTAAATAGCAGGTCCAATAGTTATCTCATGTTGTGTAATTAGATGTAGAGCACTCTGTGTCCACAGGTCATTAAGCTCCAAAAGGGAATGTATTGGCACTCAAATTGCTTTTGTGAGCATCCCTTAAAGAGAGGAAACCCACACCAGTAGGATCTTACAAGTGTACAAATGCACCTAAAATTCAGTGTGTAGGTAGTAAAATGAAATGTTGCGCATAATTTCAAGGTCTGGTAATCTGGTATGCTGTTTGATTAGACAGGGAGCATTTTGCATCTTAAAAAGGTAATAAATGAAGGGACCATCATTTTCTCAGAGCTAGAGAGCCTTCGGATGAAGAGAGATAGAGAAAGAGAGATGGACAGAGTGCTAATGTTGAGCTGTTATGAGGCTCTACGACCAGGTGGGTGGGCAGAGGCTGACTGAGTATGCAGCAGGAACTGAGGGTTTTGCAGCGAGACACACACGCAGAACGCTGCTCAACTTGCGTGCGCACACACACACACACACACACACTGACTTCAGGCATCGTCTCAGCATTGGCGGATAGGGACGGCACACACATTTCTCTGCATGCTGCCTTTTCCCTGTTATATGAGTGGAGCTGCTTGGAAGGTAAGTGTGAGTATGAATGTGAGTGACTGTATGTGTGTGGTAAACAGAAAGAAAGATGGAGAGAGAGTGGGAAACAGAGGTGATATACATGCACATATGTGTATGGGTGTGTGTGTATTTTTGCACAGAGAGAGAGAGAGAGAGAGAGAGAGAGAGAGAGAGAGAGAGAGAGTGAGAGAGAGAGAGAGGTTTATGTGGTTTAGGCAGAAGCTGCAGCAATAATGACATTATCAGAGACGAAGCACATGCTGCTGGGCCTCAGCTTCTGGAAAGCTGGAATCATCACCTCATTATACAGAGAAGAAAGTCAGACTTTAAAGGGATTAGCATGTGTAGCAGAATTTTTAAAGCTGCATTCTGGAGTCAACAGTCCACTTGGGTCTTTTCTTCACTATCCTGTGTTGAGTAGCTTTGCCCAGGCTAAGTTCATTCAGGTCAGAGATAATAAAGGTGACACAGCAATTCTCTGTATACCTCTCATAAGCCTTATATATTAAACATTGTTAATATGATCCCTTACTATGAACTAGTTCAAAAAAACTCAGACACGCTGTGTCATTGATGTAAAGTGCTGCTTTTAAGAAGCATCAAAGCCATTTGGCTGCTAATGGCACCCCCTGTGGACAACTGTCTGCCTGCTAAATGTGAGTGAGTGAGTGAGTGAGTGAGTGAGTGAGTGAGTGAGTGAGTGAGTGAGTTACAAGCAGTGATGGAGTGGGTCTTGTTTTCAACTGAGTATGTTAAGGTCCTGTCACATTTCTCACCATCCACCTGCTCGGCATGCTTGCTGTCTAATAACAAATGTCTCTATAATGTTCCTGCTAGTCTCAAAGTGATAACCGAAAAAGCAAACATACAATTTTTATCCTCTTACCCCAAATGTAAGTGATCAGCCAAAACATGTTTTGTGTCCGAAGTTTGCTTCTTTAGTTTTGGAGCTAAAGCTGACACTAACAAATAATGGATGCTTATTGAGCATTAAATTCTTGTGTAAAACTATGTCTACTTTTTATTTAACCTTAAATAGACTTGCTTACGTGTGTGCGTGTGGCATTCTTTTACCTATAAAAATGAACCAAAGTATGTTCCAAGGCTAATTCCAGGAAGTGGTGAGTTCAATCCCCAGTGATGCCACAGCCATCCGTTATAAAGAGTCCAAAAAAACATAATTGGTCTTGCTAGGATAATATTCCTTCTCTCCCATCATTCAGCATGAGCATAATCAAAGTCTGTCCAGTCTGTGGCCAGCTCGGCAATGCCTTTGGGCAGTTACTTGCAGTCATTTGTAGCGTTTGGCTAAAATAACACAGATAACACATTTTTTCAGCTTGCTCTGACTATGAAGGATGGCTTTTCCCACTTGCAGCTTTACATGCTAGCTGATTAGCTCTTTTTACTGAACAGTGGACAGACATCATGTTGAGCCTTACGAGCTTTCAAAATTTTTTGTCAACCAGTGGACTGTCTCCATATTATAATGTCTCTGGCGTTATGCTAGCTAGCCTGGGTGTTTGTTAGCTGATGCATTGGCAGTTCTCGTCCAAGGATGTGAAACTGCCAAATGATGATGTGTCAGCCGCAGTTTGAAAAGATACGGTGGCTTCTCGTTTGTGTCATAAGAAGCACCAGTCCTCATCCTCATAGCTTGCTAGCATTGTGTGATGGCTTCACCTATGGCAAAACCAGGGAGAACTATTTCATAGCTAAGAACAGCAATACTATTTTTAGCTATGCAACATACTTAACATATGAACATATGAACCCACATATATAGTTTCAGAAGTACAAGCTTTCATCACTTGTTAGCAACATTGGCTTTGTAGCCCCAGTTCAAAACTAAGGAAGCAAACTTCAGACACCAAACATGTCTTGGCTGATTGAGCATGGATTGAGCATGTTTGGGGTAAAGGGAAACTTGATTTTTGGCTGAATCATGGCTGATGATCTGTTACTTTGAGTCATGTTGGAGATTTGCAAACATCTCCACAGTGTTCCTGCTGGCCTTAAAACAGCTGCACGCCTTTCTCAGGGGGACGCACTCGCTGGCCTGGACCATGAGCAATGAGTCTGCCGTCTGGAAAAACCTAACAGAAAGCCCCACAGTAAGTATACATCTTCTTCTCTCTCTTTCATTCTCGCTTTCTCTCTCCCCTTCTTCCTGCACTGTTCTCTTTCATTACCTCCAATCTCCCTCTACAAGTATCTCCAGACATGCAAATAGAAAATATCCTGTTCTGTGTTCTCAGTAATTGAATTCTCAGCCTGATCTAAACAGATTAAGTCCTGCACGAGAACTTTCTTCAGTCAGACTGAGCACACTGCGTAGACAAACATCAGAATCAGAATGACAGCCAGCATCTTCAATTACCGGCATCTGCTAAATTATCCTCTTAATGGGAAAAAAATGTTGATCAGTGGTTGACTTTAATTTGGAGTTTCCTTTGATGGAAGGCATTTAGTGCCTTCCAGCAAAGAACAGTAGGAATCCAGAAACTTTAAAGCACTGACCGTGACTTTGATGTTATTTGTGTAGTTTTAAAAGTTTTAGCGTCTCATGGATTGGCCTTGTTTTTGACATTTCCCCTCTCTCTCTCTCCCTCTCTCTCTCTCTGTATACACACACTATATTTCCAAAAGTATTCGGTCATCTGCCTTCACATGCATATGAACTTTAGTGAGATCCCATTCTTAAT
This sequence comes from Pygocentrus nattereri, assembly GCF_015220715.1. Classification (NCBI taxonomy): domain Eukaryota; kingdom Metazoa; phylum Chordata; class Actinopteri; order Characiformes; family Serrasalmidae; genus Pygocentrus; species Pygocentrus nattereri. Next base: position 9,093,295 of record NC_051225.1, read on the forward strand.
CTGTGATGTCGGCCCACCCTTTGCAGCTATAACAGCCATTCTTTCAGATGCGCATTTGTGAGGTCAGACATTGATGTTGGACGAGAAGGCCTGGCTCTCAGTCGCCGCTCTAATTCATCCCAAAGGTGTTCTATCGGGTTGAGGTCGGGACTCTGTGCAGGCCAGTCAAGTTCTTCCCCACCAAACTGGCTCATCCATGTCTTTATGGACCTTGCGCAGTCATGTCGGAACAGGAAGGGGCCGTCCCTGAACTGTTCCCAGAAAAGGAGTACAAAATTGATCAAAATCTCTTGGTCTGCTGAAGCATTAAGAGTTCCTTTCACTGGAACTAAGGGGCCAAGCCCAACTCCTGACAAACAACCCCACACCATAATCCCCACAATTACCATTCTCCCGGTAACTGCCAAACCCAGACTCAACCATCAGATTGCCAGATGGAGAAGCGTGGTTCGTCACTCCAGAGAACACGTCACCTACCACTTCATGGCTGAGTTGCTGTCATTCTTGATCGCTTCCATTTTGTTATAATACGTCTGAGAGTTGACAGTGGAATATCTAGTAGTGAGGAAATTTCATGACTGGACTCAGCCATGAAGTGACAGACCACATAAAGTTACAGATTGGGGTTGTGGAGTATGTGTGAGGCACATAGTGTCATATAAGTTACCAACTCTCTGCTGACTCAATAACCGCAGAGTTCCAAACCTCCTCTCGCTTTAACATCAGCACAAAAACTGTGCGCTGGGAGCTTCATGATAGGGTTTCCATGGCCTGCATGCAAGTTTTACATCATCAAACACAATGCCAAGCATCAGAGTGATGTAAAGCACATTGGAATCACGCTTCTCTATCTGACAGTCCGATGAAAGAGTCTGGGTTTGGCAAATGCTAGGAAAATGATACCTGCCTGACTGCGTTGTGCCAACTATAAAGTTTGGTTGAGGAGGGATAATGCTATGGGGATGTTTTTCAGGGGTTGGCCCAGGCCTCTTAGTTCCAGTGAAGAGAAATCTTTACGCTTCAACATACCAAGGCTTTTTGGCCAATTGAATGCTTGCAACTTTGTAGGAACAGTTTTGGCAAGACCCTTTTCAGTTCCAGCATGACTGAGCCCCAGAGCACAAAGCAAGGTTCATAAAGGCATGGTTGGATGAGTTTGGTGTGGAAGAACATGACTCGCCCACACAGAGCCCTGACCTCAAGCCCATCACACACCTTTGGGATGAACTAGAACAGAGATTGCGAGCCAGGCCCTCTCGTCAAACATCAGTGTTTATTTAAGATTACTTACATTACAACTTGACATGGTTGAGGACACTGTGTGATAATTTGGTCATGGGCTTTACATGCTAATTGATGAGGTGAAAGCTTCCATTGTGTGTTAGCTACATTAGCCTTGTAGCTCCAGAACAAAGCTAAAGAAGCAAACTTCAGACACCAAACACATCATGGCTAATTGAGTACATTTGAGGGTTCACTCGCTGGGCTGGACCATGAGCAATGAGAGCATTGCAGTCACAATGTTTTGGACGCACAATGACCTCAACTCAACTCAACTCAACTCAAATTTATTTGTAAAGCACTTTAAAAACAACAGAGGCTGCAACAAAGTGCTGAACACTGCAGGTATAAAACAGACATATAGAACAGTAAACCAATAAAACCATACAAATAAAATAATTTAAGCTATAAACAGTAAGAAAGTAAATATAAATAAAACCATACACAAATAAGATGCAGGAATAAAAATTATGTTAAATGAAAGGCCAAGGAATAAAAGTGGGTTTTGAGGCTGGTTTTAAAACCTGTTCATAATCACGATAAATGTTATACTACAGAAATTTTATATTTGCAGTGAATTATATTATTACATTCTGTCTGTTTATATACATTCCAAAATAAATTAACATTTTAGGATATTCAGATTTATTTTTTTTAAGTTTTATTTTATTTCATGCAAAGTAAAAGTCAGAATTTCACTAAGTCAGATGGATTACAGGCTGAAAATCACAGTTTTAAGCAAAGTCTATTCAAGATGTATATTGTCGCTGTCCAAAGAAAAACATGTATCTTTTACCTTCCTACATTATTTGAGTACAACATTGTGTGAATTTTACATGATAAATGGACCAATAAATGCACCAAAATAGCTTAGAACTAAATCTCTTTCCATTGACGTACATTTACGTAAAGAACGTTTTTGCCCTCTCCTGTAAAGTTACTGTTTTGGAGATACATGGTTTTCTTTGGACAGTGATAATATACAGTAATAACAGATAAACCTATGGCACCGTGCATGAGCAAGGAACACGTGACCATGTAAGTCCTGGTAGACCACCACAGCTGTCGCTATCAGATAAACGGCACTTAAAGCTTTCACCTTTGAGAGAGAGGAGAAGCTGCTTCAGATCTGAAAACATCCACAGGTGTTTCTGTCCATCCTTCCACTCAACATTGAATTCCACTAAATGCTGATAAATTAGACATTTTATTTAGTTACTGAGGCTTGTATGCAATTTTCTGTTAAATACATGTTTTCTGATTTTAGCATGATACTGAAAAATGAATATCTTGAACTTAATGGCTGTTGTGGCTGGAAATTAAATGAAGGATGCTCTCTAACTTTTGTAAGTGGATTGTCTTATATCTGATTTAATCTAAATGAATAACTTGGGACTTCATGGCCATTTTGACTGCAAATGAAGTAAATTAAGTTAAAAATGAATCAAAGACATATTTATAGCACATAAAAGTACTCAGTTATAGAATGGCTTCTATTTTTGGCTCATAGATGAGTACGATCAGATAATTGGAGGTATATACGCTGCTGAAGCAGTGAGGAAAGGCATGGGAAGGTAATTGTAAGGTCTTAGGCCAAATGTGCTTTCTATTCTTCTGCACCAATTTGGCTCATTTCCACTGATCACTTCTCCGAATAGATGGGCTGCGGATGACAATTAAACAGTTGGTGAGGCAAGAGGTACTGTGTGCCTGTGTGCTTTGATCTCTTTCAGAAGGAAGCCTTGAGTGCATTGTGCTGGTGTCAGTGGTCCAGGTCTGCCCTGCTGGATCTTTGCGAACCCCCTACTCGCTCTTTGGAGCACTGAACATTGCACTTAACAATTCAACTCCGGAACAAAAGAACACACACCTGTGTCCTCCTCACCCTCTACACCCACTCACACCGAGAGATAAGCACTCACCGTCATGCAGAACAGAAGAGCTTTCATGCCGAGTCGCCTGCGTGTGCGTTTTCAATAGAAATGAAAGTTTCAGGATCAAACAAAAGAAGCTTTTGAAGCTCAGAATTGAAAATAATGTCATTCGAGCTCTTTAAGAATTTGTACTGGTCTGTAGGAGCGCAGCAAGTGACAGTATGAAGTTTGGTTTGAAGGACACTGTGCCTCACTCAGAATTGAAAAACATTCCTGCTTTATCTTCATCTTAATCTTTAAGCGTCTGCCCTAGTCTGATGTACAGCAGCTTGAAGTGTTCTGTGATTATGTTGTGTTGGTGTGAGATGTGGCAAGTAGGAGAGAAATGTCTCTAAAAATATGTCGGTATTGCAGAAAAGTCACTTTTTTGTGCCAAAGAGACGTCACGTTGAGATTGTGTTTTTGTAGCAGCTTGTGTTTCTCAGTTTTAGTGCTATTTTAAGCACTAAAAGCCAGAATTGAGGCCTTCGGCACCTCATTCTTTCTTATTCATTCATAGTAGGCACACTATATGGACAAAGGTATTGGGACACCTACACATTACACCTACAGGGGCTTTTATAACATCCTATTCTAAGTCTATAGGCATTAATATGGACTTGGTCCCCCTTTGTATTTTTACATTAAATGAGTAAATGAACAGATTTGCGGATAAAATAATTAGCAACATATTCAAGAGCAGTATTATTATCATTATTATTATTATTATTATTATTATTTATTATTAGTGTTATAAAGTATCTGGTAATAAGAGATGCCCTTCATCGTAAAGCTGTGACCTTGATTTACAGAAGAATTAAACTTAGGTGAGACCAGAAAAGAGACACAATCATACTGTCAAAAAAGATTTAAACCATTGTTTCACTTTCCTCCTTACAAAACACCTATTTTTTAAAATGTACTTTGAGTAAACATTAAGAACATCATTATTTCTAGCATAAAATCAGCCAAAGTCAGTCAAGTCATACATAAGAGACTGTATTTCACACACAGGATTTCCACCTGGATAAATTAAGTTTGTAGTAGTTGAAATAGGATATCTCAGTCACTATCCCACTATCCCAGTCACTCAGCTATTTTAATTTGAAACTTTTTGTGATGATTTCTTGCACTCAGATATTTTACTGGCTCCTGCCTCCATCTATTTGCCTAATGGGCATGTCTTTCCACTTGTTTTACTTACCATCTCTGTGATTTCTGAAGTTAAATGCCAAGCTTTGTTATTGGCGTTTTTATTGCATTGTCTATTTCTTTGTTTGTTCTAACCTCACTGGTCATTACAATGGCCTCTTTTACACCAGATTTAGTAATATAAATTGGGCTAACATAATTAAATCAAGTTAGTAAATCAAGTTCAACAGCTTTTAATGACCGGAGATAGAAATGTGATAGCAGATTTTTTTTTTAACAAAGTTCGGTCAGTTTATGTACATTTTGTTGGATCGGCTAATGGCCTTAGTTTGAAAGAAAGTCATTTTCTTTTGTGGAAATACATTCCATATTTTTAGTTCAGGCAAAGAATGAATTTAAGCGCAGGTACTGAATAATTCATAGAAGTTACTGAATTATTAATAGATGCTGAATAATTTGTGGGCGTCGCCTCACAACAAGGAGGGCCTGGGTTCGATTCCCTGGCCGGGTGACCAGGGTCCTTTCTGTGTGGAGTTTGCATGTTCTCCCCGTGTCTACATGGATTTCCTCCCACAGTCCAAAGAAGTACCGTTGGGCAAATTGGAGATGCTAAATTGTGTGTGTGAAGGTATATGTCTGCGTGTCTGCCCTGTGATGGACTGGTGATCTGATTAGATTGTTTATTTATTTTAAGGATCCCCATCAGTTATTGTGGTAGCCACTATTCTTCCTGGGGTGCAGTAGACAAAACAAAAGAAAAACAAAAGAAGACAGAGAAAACAAAAAAAAGAAACTGAAAAATAAAAAGGAGACAGTGTAACCATAACATAACACGACTGAAAACTGAAAAGTCATACTATTTTGTGTGTGTGTGTTTGTGAATAATTTGTAGTAGTTATTGAATAATTCATAGTAAATGCTGAATAATTAGAACCCCAATTCCAATGAAGTTGGGACGTTATGTAAAACATAAATAAAAACAGAATAAGATGATTAGCAAATCCTTTTCAACCTATATGACAACTGATACCCCGGACTGTTGAGCAACTGAAGTTGTACATCAAGCAAGAATGGGAAAGAATTCCACCTACAAAGCTCCAACAATTAGTGTCCTCAGTTCCCAAACGCTTATTGTGTGTTGTTAAAGGAAAGGTGATGTAACACAGTGGTAAACACGCCCCTGTCCCAACTTCTTTGAAACGTTCTTTACAGTGGTGGTGATAGGAACCAGAGGTCTTGATGTCTACAACATAAACACAAAAAGTGAACCTACACACTTAATGCACTGTTATGTGCTGTTGATAATGATAAATAGCTGTTTATGTACTACGTTGCCTTCCAACAGCCTTAAATATCATTTAATTATGCAGATTTGTTGACAAATGGTGGAATGTCCATGTATTATTAATAACTGAATAATAAGCCTAGAGATTAAGGGGTTAAAGGGGTTTCATGAACTCATGTTGAACTCATGTTTCCACATTGAACCTGACTGATCGCCTCTGTCGTTTACTCAGGAGCTCCCCCTGGAGCCCGGGGGGCAGGATGGCTACGTCCTGCTGCTGGTCCTCTTGTCCATCTTCCTTGGGGGGACGCTGGTCCTGCTGTCCGTCCTGCTGATTGCCTGCCGCCGCTGCTGTGAGGGTGACCGGCGCTACACCCGGTGAGACAAGAGTGCACCTGATTTCCACATGAGTAAAATGCATTACACCTACACAGCTATTGCCCAAAGTAAGTAAAGTGAAAGACGAAACTGTGTGGTTCTAATATTTTTTTATTCACATGGAAATTATGTCTACAGCTCATGCACTAATGCAAGGAATGTGTTTCTTCTTTCAGTGTAAATTAATTAAGCCTTCCAGGAGCACCCCTGCCTTATTTTGGTACTTTTCCTGCTCTGACACACTTGATACAGCCAATCAGATGATTAACAAGCCATTTCTGAGGGGAAGTGATTGTGCAGGGTAAACACTAAATCATGCAGGCAGGGCTGCTGCAGCACCAGCACTGATTTTTATTATATGTTCTAATGCATTTATTCACAAGCATCATATAAACCTCACGACCAATGACTAAATTCTGCTCCAATTCAAATGATGACAAGTGCTAATAACACACATTCCAAGCTTTATTTGTCACAAGGTGGCATGTGCTACAAAAAAAGTGGCACATGCCCATAAGAAATGGTATATGGCATAGTATGGATTTCAAATATATGACATATATTAGCACACATGAACTTCCCTTATATCCCTTATTTTGTAACATATGGCAATATATGTGACACATATGCCAACTATTATCCTAGCTATTACTACTACTAATACTACTGCTATTAATATTAGTAGTATAGTCATTTGTAGGTAGTTTGACCAGAGGAGGATGGGTCCCCCCTGGTGAGCCTGGTTCCTCCCAAGGGGGGGGGGGGTTTACATTCTTGTTAAAACTTTGTCTTTTCTGGAATTCTGAATTCTGTGAAGCTGCTTTGTGACAACATCCGTGGTAAAAAGCGCTATACACATAAACTTGACTTGATGATTTGATATTTTGAAATTGGCCATTCAAATATGGGACAAATATTTCAGCTGTATATAAACTTATACAAGCATATACGTTTAACACTTCTATTCAAAAATATATGATACATATACTTTTTTTTGGTATTTTTTGGCTTTAAAAGATATATATTAGATATTGAGAACATGTATGATCTATATATTATGCTTATATGCCCAATATTTGACACTTGCATCTATGTACACTACATATATGACCATATATCAGATTTTTGTATGGGTGCTTGTGGCCCCTCAGTAGACAGAGTGCACCGTCAATGAAATAAATGGCTAGCATCGGATATGTATCCCGTGCTGCAGAGCAGAAAAGGAGTGTACAAAAACTATAGAGCCAAAAAAGGCAGTAGGGACATTCTAATGGACCTGCATGCTGTAGGAGATATTGCCTATTCAGTGAGTGTATAATGGATAGCACTGAGATGGCTAATGACTTCAGTTTGTTCATGATGAGTTTAGCTTGTGCCTAAGGCCTGTTACAGAATCTGATGGTTAAAAAATAGCAAGTGCTTCCTGTCCAAGTACAGAAGGATACATAAATCAATGGTTTCCCCATATTTTGCTCAGTTTTCCTCTTTCTCCAGTCATCGTCAATCAGCTAAGACGTGTGCTCTGGAGCTACGGCGCTAATGTAGCTAAAAAGTTAGCTTTTACCATCAGGTTTGCATTGTGCAAGCCGCATGCTTTTAGCCTCATTTAAATCATACTAAGTTTTTAACTCACCTCAAATAGGCTTGATCATGTAGCATCTGACGCTGTTAAAAATATACAGTTAACAAAATTCAGGCTTCTAAATTACTAATGCTACTCTTTGTTTTTATTGATAATTTTATGTCATACAGGGTCAAGGATGACATGAGCATGTCTATTTGAGATTACTTAACAACTTAATATGTTTTTAGGCCATTGTAAATTGATGTAGGCATGCAGTGTGCGCAACACTAAACAGCTTAAAGGGGAAGTCCATCAATTTTTCCAAAATTTCTGAATGATTCTGTACTTGAGATGTAAACAGAGTCATTCAGAGTGGTTTGAAATGATTCATTGCAAAGAAACTTTCATGTTTCTTACAGACTTACTGATTTCTTTACAGTGGTGGTGATGGGAACCAGGGGTCACGATGTCTACAACACAAATATTATTTTATTCCCTATCCCAAACCACCAGTGAGAGGTTTATGTAATGCTGAGTGAGTCTATGTAATGTTGTCATGGTAAGTTGCCATAAATCTGAAGAAAAAAAAAAAACAAGTTTTCTTTGGGGACTATTTTGCCTCATAACATGCTGCATGTACCCCGTCCACCATGAATGGATGAAAATATGTGGATTAAAATATATTTTAAGCCAAAACTTCATAAAACAATGTCTCAGACATCAGGCAGCATATAGCTAACCATTTCATGTAAGAACCTTCTGTGAGGGAGTTTTCAGATGTCTGGTTCCTATCACCACCACTGTGAACAGTTCTAGCTTCAAGTTTCTCTAGAACAGAGAATTTCATACCAAAGCACTCTGAATGACTTTGTGTCCGTTCTCAAAAACTTAATTATGTAAAATTCTTTGAAAAATGAGTAGAGTTCCCCTTTAATGCTTTCATCGATAGCTACATTCGTCTCATAGCTCTGGTGGAAAACTACACATTCATTGTTTGAGTACATTTTTGAGAAAACTGTAAATTTTATTTTTGGCTGAACCTCAGCTTGAATATCTACTGTGATGGTGGGATGCTGGTTCTTTGCTGTTCTTTCTGTTATTTTGCTTACATCGATCTTCAGTGCCAAGTTCACAGTTCTGTGTGCCGTGCCTTTCTGTCAGGGGCAGGAGTGTTATCTTCCTTCCCCCTGTGCTGGTCTGTTTGAGTGAGTGAGTGTGGTAGCTGAGAGGTACTGAGTGTGCCCGCGCCCCGACTGGGCTGGAGCACTGCAGCTCCCACAAATGACGAGGCTAATGAGATCTCATAGCAGCCATCAGCCATGATTAATCTCTCCTGGCGCGCGGAGCACGCTCCAACACCCACTCACACATAGTGGAGCAGAGTCAGAGAGTACATTGCTGTGGACTGAAAAAGCACCCCCAGTTTATCCTCACTGCTACACGCTCCCATATGGACAGAGAATTTGTCTCTCAGAAAACATGGATTACTGCATGTGCAGACGGAGCAGCGGGCCCTCTAGAGGGCAGGCGATATATCTGACCTCACATTGCATGATATGCTTCACGATGCTTATCTTCTCAGAACAGACAAAATGCGCCAGCTATAAAGCAGATGAAAGACTATGATAAAGTACAGGTGTATGCAAACGTTTGGGTGCCACTGGTCAAATTACATGTGCCCGTGGTCAAATCAACAGGTTGATTTGTAAAAAAAACTCTACAGAAAACTTCTGAACGTTTGCATGCATAAGTACGGCTTATCTGCTGAATACAACATATTGGAATAAAATAATAAATATTTAAATGAAATGCGGCCTGTACAAACATTTATAGCACATTTAATATTTTACATGTTTCGTTTTTTCCTAATATGTTAAACTTAGCAAATAAACAGAAATTGTGCATTAAAAATTTCAGAAAAAAAATGCCGTATCAGTTCAAAGTTAAAGCGCAATTCCACCAATTTTTCAACATTTCTGTGTGTGTTAGTGGTTGGTATATAAACAAAGTCATGCAGAGTGGTTTAGTGTGAAACGCCTCTTTGCTGAGAAAACTGCTGACTGTGATTTCTTTACAGTGGTGGCGATAGGAACCAGGGGTCTCCTTGTCTACAACTCAAATATCGCCCTTTTATTTACAAATCAAAACCACCAGTGAAACTACACGTGTCTTCTGAGTTTTTATATGGAACACTGGTGATGGTCAAATAGCGGTAAATCTGGAAACCGAAAGTTTAATTGGGGACTACTTTGCCTTATAACAGGGGTCCTGGATGGTGTCCAGTACAGTTGGGAGGTTTCCCCTCTCAAACACACCCACTAAATCTGGCAATTAAGAGACAAATGTAATCAGGTATTTTGGAGCAGTTAAATCACCAAACTGTGCTGGACACAGGCCCTCCAGGAATGGAGGTGTGCACCCCTACCTTATAACACCCTACATGTAAACATGATATGTCTCTCCACCATTAATAGACTTTGAAAGTTACATCATAACCAAAAAGTTGATCTCAAAACTGTCATAGAATAATGTCTCAGACATGAGGCGGCGTATTCAGAGCCATTTCCTGTAATAATTTTCTATAAGGGAGCTTTTTTTTTACGGTTGGACGTCTGGTTCCTATCACCACCACTGTAAAGGAATCTGAGTCAGTATGTTTCTCTACAGTGAACCATTTTACCATTTTAGCCACTCTGAATTACGTTGTTTGCATCTCAACCCTTTAATTAAGCAGAGTTTTTGAAAAATCGATAAATCAACAAAACATGTCATTTGACCTTGGGTGTTCAGTTTCATACAACTGTATGAGGACAAATTTATTTTGGTGTTTGCAAAAATGAATGGTTTAAGAAGGATCACTGGGAATAAGATGGCATAATGGGCTGCCGTCCAGTCAGCTGCTCTTTATTATGGGGTTCGGTTACTGTAGTCTTGTTGGAGTTTTTTATCATAACTGATCTAAAGTCATTTCATGTCATTCGGATGACTGTTATTCTTTCTCTGTGTTGAAGGTTCATTCTCTGCTTCAGAGCCAGTGATGATCCGGAGAAGACCACCGCCTCCTATCTCGAGGAGTCTCAGCCTGTACATGGTATGATGGGACTGGCTTATTAGGGCTATTGTACCTAAAAATGTTAGGATAAAATTAACAGTGCTTTATCAGGCCAAACACAGTCAGCCCTATAATTACTGGCACCCTTAATTAAGATGATTTTGCAGTTACGCAGCTTAATCTCCTGCTAAAAACACCCTACACTATACCAATAAGAGTCCTTGGGCAAGACTCCTGTAAAAAAAAAAGATCAAATTGTCGCTCTGGATAAGAGCGTCAGCCAAATGCCGTAGATGAAGTGAAATGAAAAACATTTCCAACTTTTAACTTATTAAAAATACATTTTTTTATGTCCACACAGCTTAAAAGACAAAAATTCTTTAGTTGCATTTTATGCATGAGAGGTACTAATAATGGTTTTGTTTAAGAATAAGGTGTTTTGTTTTTTTGCTCAAGTTTTCAGTGTGAGAAGTTTATTCTTGTGAGTGCCAAGAATAATTATATAGCAGTGATACACATTAATTTTCATAATATGGGTATTACTCAACACGTACCTTTTAATATTTTCTGTTGTTCCCCTTTGGGCCTTAAAGCAGTTAATATTGCCATGTTGCTATATATTTGCTTTACGTTATTTAATTCTTTAAATGTGATAACTGCATAATTAATTACATAACTGATTGTGTAATAGCTTTATTTGATGTATGGTCTGTATTGACAGGTTTGAGTTTGCACTTTTTCCATTTGTTTTGATGTCAGAAAATGGCAAACATTTTGAAATAAAAAATAAATCTCCTCTTTAGCTTACAAAAACACAAATATGATGAACATTAAAATCTGTATTTTACACATGATTTTTCGGTTTGATTCATTTTTACATTTACGGCATTTGGCTGACGCTCTTATCCAGAGCGACTTACAATTTGATTGCTTTACACAGGTAGGCCAAGGTAGTGTTAGGAGTCTTGCCCAAGGACTCTTATTGGTATAGTGTATGGTGCTTACCCAGGTGGGGGATTGAACCCCAGTCTACAGTGTAGAAGGCAAAGGTCTTAACCACTACACTACACCAACCACATTCAATGGGCTACGTGTGAGAAATAACGAACACTTTACGATTGGTTATTGCCAACTGTTCAGAATTTAGAACCATTTTTGCCAACTGTGTTTGCACACTGTGAAATTAGACCCCTGCAATTAACCCATCCGTGCAGTGAAACACCCACATGCATGCACGCTAGTGAACACACATGCAAGGGGGCAGTGAGCACACTTGCCCAGAGCAGTGGGCAGCCCTATCCACGACGCACGGGGAGCAATTGGGGGTTAGGTGTCTTGCTCAAGTGCACTTCAGTCATGGACTGTCAGCTGAGGGGATCGAACCGCTGACCTTCCAGTCACAGGGCTGGTTCCCTAACCTTCAGCCCAGGACTACACCCCCCCCCCCCCTACTACTTCAAAGGGTTATAGGTCACCTCATTTTCTTTAAAATAGAAACTGGTGGGCAAATGTTTCAGCACCTGCTCATTGACCACTAGCGTGTTCATTGTAGTTATTGTCTGTGATAATTGAGCATATGCTCCAGATGTGGCAGACAGAGATTACTGTGAAAAACTATTATATTTACATTAATCAAGCACATTTTTACAGTTGGTATGTGTTTAGGAAGGTGGGATAATGTACCTCATTGGCATGTTCGGTCTCTTCTCTGCAGAAATCACTATCCGTGTGGATGAGTCAGACTGTGTGTCAGCGGGCAGCTCCCACGACGCAGAGACCGAGCGCTTTCTGTCCACGGGGACCACGGGCCGCCGGGTCTCCTTCAACGAGGCTGCGCTCTTCGACCACAACAAGAAGACGCAGGAGAAAGGTCGAAGGTCAGCCGCCCACTCGCCCTCGCCTCCCTCTGTCTCTTGAGCCGAACAGTGTTATTCCCTTTTATTAACCTCTTAAACCCGCGGGCCAGTACATGTTCACACGTTCAGCTCCTCACTCTCACAACTGCAGAACACACCCGTTAGTTTTAGCTATCAAATAATCCATAAGGGTTCCTGAATGATATGCATTATGATTAATAACTGGATTATAGACCTGGGTTTAAGGGTTTAAGAGTCCAGAGAAGAGACAAAGAGAGTAAAAGAGAAAGAGGGAAAACAAAGAGAGACAGAGAAAGCAGATGAGAGAGATGGGTGGAAAGAAGTGAGTGACAGAGAAAGAATGGAATGTAATTGAGAAAGAGAAAGAGAGAAGCGACAGAATAGAGAGATGAAGAGAGTGCGAAAGAGAACAGAGAATGAGAGAAAAAGGTGGAAGAGAGCAAAGAGGGCAAGGGAGAGAGAAAAGGACAGAAAGGGAGAAACAGTGAAAGAGAAGAGATGAAAGAGAGAAAGAAAATGGAAGAAAAAAAGAGAGAGAAGGGGAGAATGAGAAAGAAAAAGTGAGAAAAGAGAGCAGGCAGAAAGGGAGAGAGAGAAAAGAGAAGAGAGATAAAGAGAAATTGAGAAAGAGAAAGGGAGAGGGAGAATGGAAAAAGACAGAAGAGAGAGAGAAATAGAGTGAAAGTGTGAGAAGAGATGAAAGAGAAAAAGAGGAAAGAAAAAATGGAAGTGAGAATGAGAGAGAGAGAGAGAAAGAGAGATAAAGATTGAGTGAGAGAGAAAAGGGAGAGGGAGAAAAGCAAAAAAGACAGGCGAGAGAGAGGGAGTGAGAAAGAAAAAGAAAGGAGAGTAAAGGTGGAACAGAGAAAGAGTGAAAGAGAAAAGGAGAAAGGGAGAAGAGACTGAATGAGGGGAAAAAAGAAAGAGAAGGGGAGATCAGAGAGAGGGATAGAGAAAAGAGAGACAAAGAGAAGGGCAATAAAGAGAAGACAGAAAATGAGGTAAAAGAGAGAGAGAAGGGAGAGAAAGTGGAAGAGAGACAATGGGAGATGGAGAAAAAGAGACACGGAATGAGAAAAAAAAGAGTGAGAGAAGTAAAAGTAAACAAGAAAAAGAAAAGCGAGATCAGAGAGAGAAAGAGGGGTAGAGAGAAGAGAAAGGAGAGAAATAAAGAGAATGAGAAAGACATAAAGTGAGAGATAAAAAGAGAGAGAAAAGGAAAGAGATAAAGAAAGATAAAGAGAGAGAGAACGGGATAGATAAAGTGAGAGAAAGGGAAAGAGATGAAGCGAGAGAGAGAGAGAGAGAGAGAGAGAGAGAAAGGGAGAGATAAACTGAGAAGAGAGAGATAAAAAGACAGTGATAAAGAGAGAGAGAAAGGGATAGATAAAGTGAGCGAGATAGTGAGAGAGAAATGGAAAGAGATAAAGAGAGAGAGAAAGGGAGAAAGAGAGAGAGGTAAAGAGAGAGAGAAAGGGATAGATAAAGTGAGAGATAAAAAGAGAGATAAAGTGAGCGATAAAAGGAAAGAGAAAGGGATAAATAAAGTGAGAGAGATAAAGTGAGGGATAAAAAGAGAGAGAAAGGGATAAAGAGAGAGAGATAAAGAGAGATTGAAAGGGATAGATAAAGTGAGGGATAAAGAGAGAGAGAAAGGGATAGATAAAGTGAGAGAGAAAGGGTGAGATAAACAGATAAAAAGAGATAAAGGAATAGATAAAGTGAGAGATAAAGAGAGGGGGAGAGAGAGGGAGAGAGATAAAGTGACAGAAAGGGAGAGAGATAAAGGAGAAAAAGAAAGGGAGAGAGAGAGTGATAAAGAGAGACAGAGAAAGAGAGAGAGTGAGAGAGAAACCGTAGTAAACTGTAAGCGACTGTATATGGTCATAATGATCTGTGTGTATGAGCTGAGCTGACAGTGTAAATGGTGGTGGGATGTGGGCTGATTGGATATGAATTATAGAGTATTAATCCTGGGTTTTCATGTATATCAGCCTGCCTACATTTCCTCTGAGAGGACTTGTCTGTATGTAACAATCGCCCACGTCACACGCTCTTCTCCCAGGCGGGCATCTTCATTTTTTCAGCCTCTGTTTTTCTCTGTATTGGTTTCGTTCGGCCCACGCTGTGCAGTGCGTTCATGTGGACCCCCCCCCCCCCATCTCTCTCTGTGTCTCTGACCTCAGGTACACACTCACCGAGGGTGACTTTCATCACCTGAAGAACGCCAGGCTCACCCACCTCCACCTCCCTCCCCCCGCCCTCAAGATTGTCACCATCCACGAGTGTGAGTCATCGGAGAACAGCATCGCCATGACAACCCGCCCCGTCGCTAAATCCAGCCTCTCCATCTTCCAGGTGACAGCCAAGGTCCTCTCAGCTCATAGCGGGAGGAACATGGGGTCAGTCAGGGCAGAGACAGTAAAAGAGGACTGCAGTAGGTTAGCTGAGTGTGCTGGGTTAGCATGTGCTGGGTTTGGCTGACCGCATGATGTAGTGCTGATTAGGTTAAGGAGAACACTGAGGTCTTCTCAGTGTCATCCTGATTATTGGAATACTCTCAGTATTGATTTGGTCACTTTACAGATACATAATTACACAGATTTGACACACTTTCATAAAAATATTTACCTTTCAGGGTCCAAATGCTTTCACTTCGTCTTCAGAATCTTTAGTTAGGGAACAATTATACACTGATCAGCCATGACATTAAAACACATCCTCGTTTTTACACTCATTGTCCATATGATCAACTCCACTTACTATATAAGTGCACATGTAGTTCTACAGTTACAGACTGTAGTCCATCTGGTTCTCTGCATACTCTGTTAGACCCCTTTTACCCTGTTCTTCAGTGGTCAGGATCCCCATAGGACCACCACAGACTATGTATTATTTGGGTGGTGGATCATTCTCAGCACCACAGTGAGGCTGACGTGGTCGTGGTGTGGATCAGACACAGCAGTTTTAATCTTATGACTGATTGATGAATTCAATAATCTCTGATGTTATCTGAAATTGATATTAAACATTATTATATTATTAATATTGTAATTATATGATGTTGTAATATTACTAGATTAAAAATTTATAAATCGTCACTGTCCAAAGAAAAGGATCTCCAAAATGGTTTGTTTTTATCATGAAATTTACACACAATGTAAAAGGCAATAGTTTTATATTATATATATATATATTATACATATATATATATATATATATATATATATATATATATATATAATATTGCTGCCTCCCATGTCAGGTGAAGTGTGTCCTTGCTTAAAACATTTTGAAATTGGTCAAATGTGACAAAATACAATTGGTGGGCTCCTGATATCATTGTGGGGATATAGCCTATGTATGAGAAGTACTGGATATAATCATTATCAGTATAGGTTTACAACTGTGCATGAACACAATTGAATAATACTATTTTATCTAATGGGAGATGATAATGGAATTTTTCATTTTTGCTGGTGGATATGGAATGTTCCGCGACCATGAGGGAGAAGCGGCTTAGAAAATGGATGGACGGATATGGAATGTTTGTTGAGCTTTGTTTATTTTTCTGTTAGTGGCAAGTCTGTAAAACTGTTTTGTGTCTTATCTGCCCTCAGCCTCCAATCTGTCCACTGCCACAGACTGCCCTGGTCAGTCTGAGTATTAGTCCCAGTTCAGCTCTGCCAGGGGACGCTCTCAACTCCACTGTGGATACCAGCTTCTGTGAGAGCCCACCGGCTCCTGGCCCTCAGCCCCCAAGCCCTAGCCTGGTGAGACACACAAACATACACACACCAAATATGCTAGAACTGTGAGTTTGATTAATCAGTGAGGAGATAAATACAAAAAACTGTGAGTCAGTATGAGTCACAGGCACAACAGCCTGGAGCCGAGCAAGTTAGTCACTGGAGTTATAAACCACTGAGGAACTGCGAACTGTTCAGAGGGTATCTGGGATGTCAGAACTGCAGCGAACTCACAATGGATAAACAAGGAAAAGTCATGTGTCTACTATTTCATACTATTTCACTGTTTCATTACTTCAGCCTTTGTCATCTTATTATGTACAGTACTATGCAAAAGCCAGAGACTGCCCTTCATTTATTTCATTTCCACAGCCATTGAGTATTTAGCTATTTCTGAGGAGATTACATGTAATATAATCCATTTGCATGCAAACAGTACCCAGAAGCATCAACGACGAAATATAACATCAAAGCTCAGATCAAATGTCAAATCAAATTCCACACTTTGCCTTTATTACAATTTCCAGTCTTTTCAGGAGTACTGCCTTAAGTTTTTCAAAGAAATCTGCAGGCATATTTTTCCACACCTCTAAAGTACAGTCTTAGAAGTTGGTTGCATTTTCTGCTTCTCACAATCCAAGTAATCCCAAATCCATTAGGTAATGTTGAGGTCTGGACTCGGGGGTGGTCATTCCATTGTTCTGAGGCAGTTAGTAGCTTCTTTGTTTGATCTGCAAATTTCCATTTCTCAGTAAAAGTTTCTTGATAGCTATGCACTCAAAAAAAAGGCTCTTCAGTTGTTCTTTAATAAAGCTCTATGTAGAACAATTCCATGCTTTTAATGGTTCTTTGTATGGTGAAATTTTCTTTAGATTGTTGGTGAATGTAATCCTAAACATATTCTGTGATGGTGAGGTCTGGACTCTGGGGTGGCCAGTCATTGGTCTCTGGATCTTTCTTTGAACTCCAGTTTTGGAAACTCCTCTCATTTGACTTTCCCTTTTCTTATGCAAGTGAATTATCTTATATGCTGATGAAGTGATAAGCTCACAGTGATGCAAGTAGATGCCCCTCTCGTGTCCTGGATTGTTGACGACCTGACTGGCAGACCACAGTACGCCTGCAGCACTGTGTGTCAGACAGAGTGGTCAGCAACATTGGAGTTCCACAAGGAACTGTCCTCTCTCCCTTCCTCTTCACCCTCTACACCATGGACTTCAGCTACTGCACAGAGACTTGCCACCTTCAGAAGTTTTCTGATGACTTTGCAATAGTTGGATGTATCAACAAGGGTAATGAGGAAGAGTACAGGGCGACGGTGAAGGACTTGGTCGCATTGTGCGAGCGGAACCACCTGCAGCTCAATGTGATAAAGACAAAGGAACTGGTGGTGGACCTGAGGAGGGACAAAGCACCGGTGACCCTTGTGTCCATCAGGGGGGTCAGTGTGGACACTGTGGAGGATTACAAATATCTGGGTGTGTATATTGACAATAAACTGGACTGGGCTAAGAACACTGACGCCCTCTACAGGAAGGGCCAAAGTCATCTCTATTTTCTGAGGCGCCTGAGGTCCTTCAGCATCTGCCAGACTATGCTCAGGATCTTCTATTTGCCTGTGGTGGTGAGTGCTATCCTCTATGCTGTTGCATGCTGGGGAAGCAGGCTGAGCGTAGCAGATGCCAATAGACTCAAAAAACTGATCCACAAGGCCGCTGATGTTGTGGGTGTGGAGCTGGACTTGCTGACGGCAGTGTCTGGAGAGGAGGATGCTGTCTAAGCTTCAGGCCATTATGGACAATGGCTCCCACCCACTCTACGACACGGTGATGAGACACAGGAGCTCATTCAGTGCAAGACTCACCACAGAGCGCCACAGGAGATCATTCTTACCTGTGGCCATCAAGCTCTATAACTCCTCCCTCAGTGTGTGATTCACAAAGTGTGGTTCATCTGTGCAAAACTCAATACCAAACTGTTCATATGTGTAATAATAATAATAATAATTGGGTGCAATAACTCAGAGGTACAATCGTTTGAACTGCCTTATACTAGATGTTTAATATTTATTATCACAGTCACTGCCACTTTACTATATTCATAAGGACTTAAATCTCATGTACATATTGCAAATTTCTCTTTATCTTCTCTTCTTTTACATAAATGGTTGCAACTGTAACAAATGCCATTTCCCTCTGGGATCAATAAAGGATTCTGATTCTAATTCTAATTCTGATTATATCTAATCTCCTCTGAAATATCTCCTCGAAAAATTAATAGCTTTTTGTTGGTAGCCATTTTGAGTGGACAGTATATTAATGATGGGTGGTCTCTGGCTTTTGCACAAACCCATATCTTGATTTTTTGCCATATTGGCCGGCTAAATTAGCATTTCTCCTTTGTCCCATTTAATCACCATTTTCCTTGTTCTCTTGTGTCTTTTTTTGTGCTTTCTGTATTTGAGATTTCCATGCATTTGGAATCACTCAACCCGGAATTCAAATCAAATTATCTTATATTAACCTCTGAAATGGGCGTTTCACCCACCAATCGCTCATGCCTCAGATCTTATCATATTTTACTGATAATGAAATAATAAAATACATGCTGTTTGTCGCTTCTCAGGGGGAGTAAGGCAATGTTTTGTGAGTGACCTGAAGTTTGCACGTAAGAGTTAATGATATTTTCTTTTCTATTCTTCCTCAACCAGATGGAAGTGAGAAGGCTCAGCCCGGTCAGCCGGCTGGAGGGAGCGTCCCTCTCAGCCACGGGCCTGTCCTCCTCTGGCGGTGCCCCTCAGGGTCCAGTGCTGCAGTTCTTCACCAAGCTGCGGCGCCACGCCAGCCTAGAGGGAGCCAGCCCATACTTTAAAATCAAAAGATGGAAGTTTGACAGCAGCCAGAGAGCCTCCAGTCTGGACACCAGAGGTATGATATACGCTGCCCAGCTGAAGAGACACATTGGTCATTTAAAATGATGCCTTGGTTCTGCTATTCAGGAACCTAGACAGTGTTTAAATAAATAAATAACACACACACAAAAACAACAGCCTTGTATCATGAATATTCAGCAGATTCTGAAGAATAGATGTTCAGGCAGAGGAACAGGGTGAATAAGCAGGATGACATTTTCAGAATGGCTGTCTGAATTTTAAATTACAGTGATATGTCCAATTATGCTTGCTGTTAGACATGCAAAGGTACATTGGTAGTTAATGGTTACTTATATATATATATATATATATATATATATATATATATATATAATATATATATATATGCACTATATTGCCAAAGTATTCACTTGTCTGCCTTCACACACATATGAACTTGAGATCCCATTTTTAATCAATAGGTTTTAATATGATGTCGGCCCACCCTCTGCAGCTATAACAGCTTCACCTCTTCTGGGAAGGCTTTCCACAAGGGTTAGGAGAGTATTTATGAGAAATTTTCACCATTCTTCCAGAAGCGTATTTGTGAGGTCAAACATTGATGTTGGACGAGAAGGCCTGGCTTGCAGTCTCCGTTCTAATTCAACCCAAAGGTGTTCTGTTGAGTAGAGATCAGGACTCTGTGCAGGCCAGTCAAGTTCTTCCACACCAAACTCGCTCATCCATGTCTTTATGCTTTGTATGTCATGGTGGAACAGGACCTGGCCATCCCCAAACTGTTTGGCTGTTCCCAAACTGTTCCCTCAAAGTTGGGAGCATGAAATTGTCCAAAACCTCTTGGTCTACTGAAGCACTAAGAATTCCTTTCACTGGAACTAAGGGGCCGAGTGCAACCCCCCCTACACTATGCAGTCAGATAGTTAATGTTCTCCTGGCAACCGCCAAACCCAGACTCGTCCATCGGATTACCAGACAGAGAAGTGTAATCCGTCACTCCAAAAAGCACGTCTCCACTGTTCTAAATACCAGTAACGGCACTTTACACCACTGCATTCGGCGCTTTGCATTGTGCTTGGTGATGTAAAGCCATGGAAACCCATTCCATGAAGCTCTCTACACTGTTTTTGAGCTAATCTGAAGGCCACAAGAAGTGTGGAGGTCTACAGTGATTGACTCTGCAGAAAGTCGGCGACCTCTGCACACTATGTGCCTCAGCATCCGCTGACCCCTCTCTGTCATTTTACATGGCCGACCACTTCATGGCTGAGTTGCTGTCGCTTCCCAATCACTTCCACTTTGTTATAATACCACTGACAGTTGGCTGTGGAATATTTAGTAGTGAGAAATTTTCATGACTGGACTTGTTGCACAGGTGGCATCCTATCACTGTACCACTCTGGAATTCACTGAGCTCTTGAGAGAGACCCATTCCCAACACTGACATGGTGGTGGTGTGTGTTGCGCTGGTCTGAGTGGATCAGACACAGCAGTCCTGCTGGAGTTTTTAAACACCTCAGTGTCACTGCTGAACTGAGTATAGTCCACCAACCAAAAATATCCGGTCAACATCGTCCTGTGGGCAGCGTCCTGTGACCACTGATGAAGGACTAAATGAAGACCAACACAAACTGGGCAGCAACAGATGAGCTATCATCTCTGATTTTACATCTACAAGGTGGACAAAAAAATCAACATGTAATTTGACCAGGGGCACCTGAACTCTTCATATGACTGTACTTTACTGTACAAACCATAAGAGCAATAGTGCTAATGGTGTAAAATCTACAGAATATATATACAGAATCATATCATATACTGGAGAGACACAAATGAAGAGGAAATGACTTCACAGAATTCTTCTCAAATCATATCTCAGACTAAATAAAGGCTTGTGCTCATACATGTGTATGAAAGGGTTAACTTTGTCAGCGATTTATTTATTGTTTTGCTGCTTCCACAGCAAGTTACGCATGGCCTGATTTGCCACAGCTCATTTTAATGAGAATTATTTACGGCTTTCAAGCGAATGAAATGACTTCATTATGTACTGTAACCACCTACCATATCCATTATATCATAAACAGTGATGGGCATTTTCTGGTTTTAACTAATATTTTCATGCTAACTACACTTCCAGTCCTGAAGCTTTATGTGTCCTCCATTTCTAGTCTATTCCAAGTTGATTCCACACAAACCTAATTCCAAAAAAGACACATTTAACTTGGAAACCAACACATATAAAATAGGAAGGATAAACTAGACCATTGTTAATGGATAAACTAGATGCATTGTAAAATAACATGTACACAAAAATCCTAAAAGCATCAGTTTGTTTATCATCTGAATAAAATAAATAATCGAAATAATGTCTCTGATCATAAGCAAATATTTTAAAAAGGTGAAATACGTTTTTGGAATGCAGCATTTTGAAAAAAATATTAAACTACACCTGACGTGATAAATTAAAACATAAATTGGCTCCCTCTTTCTGGTGTTGCCGAGGGACCTGAGGGCTGAGGCAGTGGGAGGATGGAGCAAACAAGTTCCCTCTGTCCCTCTCAGCTCAGGTGCTCAGGTGCTAAGCTAGGCTGCTACATAACACCCCACAAGTCACTTTTTTCCAGGTATACTGAAAAACCATTAGTGGACTCTTGGAGGAGTTAACCATTAAAAAAAAAACACATTTTTAGTGCAGAGGTTCTTTAAAGTGACCAAACTGCTGAGGTGACAGGAAGGTGATGGGAATCAATTTGGGAGTCGATTCCAAGTTGATTCCACACAAACTTAATTCCAAAAAAGACATAGATAAGGACATCTGGTAAAAACAAAGAGTACAATAATAATTATATTTGACCTTAGATATAGATAGGATATAGAGCTAATGCTCACTAAATTTTCAACAGCGGCTAACTAAACTGTCAATGGCGCTGGCAATGCTATTTGATAATCCAGTTCCTTGTTGCAAATTTGGCATTGCACGTTGTTTTTACCAAGCTGTCTTGAGAATGTCTCGCACTTTGTGTATGTGTGAGTGTGGGCAAACTCAAATGCCACTGTGTGGGATTAAATTCAGGAGTCTGTTGTCAATTCCTGAACATCTGGAATCAAGGAATTGCTTTTTTTGGGGGTTTGGTTCCCAGCCCTATCGATGACGGTAGGGACAGTAACAAAGCAGATGTGTTTTGTTCCTTTCTGTCGGCTACGCAATTCAATCTTCAGTGGGTATTTGGGAGGATAATTGAAGTTTATTTTTTGATTGATGACAAATAACATTTGTGATAATGAGTTCTGTGCCTGCATAAGGAAGCAAGGTATACAGGTGGCAACGTGGGAAATGAAGACAGTGTTTTGAATCCATAAAACGGTCATTTTCCTGGCCTGAGGGAGGGCAAACTCATACTGAAAGTGTCATAGCCTGTCATTAAGCTTTTAAACTGTGCATTGCCTTGCAGAATGCTCAAATACCCTATTATATCTGCAAGCTTCATTGGAAGAGAAGTAGATAGTGAGAGTCAGTGCATGTGTGTATCCATGTGCGTGTGCCTGTTTGTGCAATGCTGCAGAATGTACTTGTGGGTAAGAGGGTGTGGTTGTGTTCAGATGCCAAGACTTCCTCTATGGCAGATGGTTGGGTCTTTCCTTCCAACGCTTCATAGGCAAGCAATCGGTCTTTCTCTTATTTGACCTGATAAAGAGACAGAACCAACAAATCAACAAATGCTAGCCAAACTGCTGCACAATAGTTTGAATAAAATTAATTGAGCAAATGGAATATAGATAAAATACACATGGTGTATCAGGATTGGACTAAAGTTACCAGGCAATGCTGGCACAAATTTATGTTCCACAATCTTGGGGCAATTATCATTCAGTAACCCTGAAACACGTTTGTTATACATTATGCAGTTAAGATGCAGAGAAGCTGATATGTGAGTGTAAATATGAGCCCTTATGGAGTTAACCGTGGGTATTTTGGGACGTACGTTGATCACATTCACTCTACTTCACAGGATCCCCCAAGCGAAGGCCATTCCAGAGGCAGCGAGCAGCCAGCGAGAGCATGGATGAGGAGGAACACGGTGCCCACCACATTGACCTTATCCAGTACATTGCGCGCACCAAGGACATGGCCTACTGCCCGAGCAGGCCGGCGCCGCGCCTCCTTTCCCCCCCATCCACACCCCCACCGTCCCTCGGCAGGTATCTTTAATTCCCTCCCCCATCTGTCCACCGCAGCAACCATCCACCTCCTGCACCACGCAAACGAGCCATTCCATGCTGGAGTGATGGAGTCTTAGCAGGGCAATGTGACCTTATTAGTGCCTGTGAAGTTCACGGGAGATGGGTCAAATAGCTCCAGGGCACTTTTGAAGATTGTAGCTGCAATGGAACTGCTTATGAGTTCCTCAAGTATCTTGTGTACCAGAGAGGTGTGTCGGTGTGTTTGCCTGTCAGTTTCATAGGATGCATTGCTGCTCTTACATTTACACATACCAAGGCTCATGGCTGCGCAGTATTTCTGTCACATTAACCACAGTGTGTGGCATAGTACAGTACACCATCTGTGCTTTGGCAGTAACATCTGCTTGAATCTCTTCTTGCTTGTCTGAAAGCTGTCAAAGAAAAAAATGTGTAATGATATATAGACCAAATGATGTGTAACAGAATGCCTGAATCAACTGTTTTCATGTAAGAGATGTGATCCCATCACATCATCTGTGTGAGGTGTGATAATTTCTGATGGACTTATGTGTTCCTCTACAGGTTAGAGGTGGAGGTGATGGTGGAGCCAAGCTGCAGCAGAGCGATGGGGCCTGGGGTGATTGGCTTAAGTGCCGAGCCCCAAGATGAGGCTCCTGGAATGGGCTATCGTCGGGAGAGTACAGATACCCAGACCCTCTATCGTGACATCTGGACCCTGCGTGCGTCTCTGGAGCAGTACATTTCCTCTGATCAGAGCAGTAACAACGACAAAGACTCAGTGCACAGTGATGCGGACAGTGTGTGTTCAGTAAGACTTAGGATGGAGAGGGGTGGCCTGCCCAGATACCCCTCTGAAGACACTGGGGATGGGATGGAGGGGGAGACAGAGTTGCCTGGGGATGCTGGTTTAGAGAAACGAGGGAAGAGGGATAGTGTGGATTCGGAGAGGGGGAGCGATGGAGAGTCAGGAACACGGAAGCTTCTGCAGATGGATAGTGGTTATGCATCTATAGA
This sequence comes from Pygocentrus nattereri, assembly GCF_015220715.1. Taxonomy (NCBI): domain Eukaryota; kingdom Metazoa; phylum Chordata; class Actinopteri; order Characiformes; family Serrasalmidae; genus Pygocentrus; species Pygocentrus nattereri. The sequence continues at coordinate 9,117,656 of NC_051225.1, forward strand.
AGCCCCGTCCCGTGGCCCTGATGAGGTACGGCTGTTTCGGAGCAGCAGTGAGAGTAAGGACGGGTCGGCAGTGGAACGTCGACATTTCTTCACCAGTTCAGGACACAGGGGAACTGTATGTGAAAGCTTTGAGACGGACATTTTTGATGAAGAACTGGAAGAGGAACCTATGGGAGCCAGCGGAGGTAGCGATGGCTTGACAGAACTGGACGAGGGTGTTATGGTTTGGTCACCGTATGGCCAGATGTTTACTCAGTCTGACACAACCCAGCCACGTGCCCCCGTTCTGTCTCGTCGGGACTACAGCATAGATGAGAAAACGGACGCGCTCTTCCATGAGTTTCTGCGCCATGATCCCCAGTTTGACCAGCAGGAATCGCCGGTGCGCTCCAAGCACCGTTCCCGTGTGCACCTGCGCAAGCAGTGGCAGCGCTCCAAGCAGTACAGTGACCCAGGCCAGCGCTTCCACTCCTCCTTTGACCGATACCGCACTCCACTTCGCCGCGGAGAGACTGTCAACTACCCCCTGGAGAGTAGCTATCACAGTACACTCCCCCGAATTGTCAGCGCTCCGGATGAGGAGAGCAGTGAGGGGGCAGCCAGCCTTCCTGAGACACCCAAGGCAGATCAGAGCTCAGCAGCTGCCAGTGAGAATGTTGCAGCTTTGAGGGACGACCACACAGGGGTCTCTTCCAGCACTGACACGAGTGGTGATTTGAAGGGCAAGGTGGAAATTGCATCCTCAACATCACTTCCCCTGTCTGAAAGCACTGTGGGACAACCAGAAGTCCCAGCAGAGGAATCTGGGCAGATGCGCCCACTGCTTGATCCAGGTGATGAACACCTGCCCCCACAGCTGACCGAAACAGGGTACGGCCCCCAGACCATCACGACTGAGCTGAGTGATAAGCTAGCCATGAACCTTGAGGAGCGTCTGTACTCGGGCCTGCGCAGGACCAGGGAACAGCCAGAGTGCGCACTGACAGCCACTCATGCCTCACCCGACCACAGCCCAGTGTAGCATGTGGCTCCACTCATCCCCACCAACTCTATGCTTACATCTACAGGGCTTCAGTGTCCAGGTTGGATGGATATTACCCTTAAGTTCAGAGCACACTGACTCAACGTTCTCCAACAAACACCAACAAGCCAAAATATTATGCCATACTTTGGATGATTCTAGAACAGAAGTACTCAATCCTGATCCTGGAACTCTACCAGCCTGTAGAGTCCAGACCCAACACACCTAGCTCTAATATTCCAATGCACCTGGGTTAGATCAGGTATATTAGATTAGGACTGAAGCTAAACTTTGCAGGGTGGTAGATCTCTAGTTGTTTGGGAATCCCTGCTCTAGAATGTTATTCTCTATTCATAGTTGTTCATTTCTCTTGTCAGTTCATGTATTGGAACAGTATCCTGCTGACTGCCAACATAAGAATGTTGGTGTTTGTTGGAGAATGTTGGGTCAATGTGCCATGGCCTTTAAATACTGATTTGAGACCAGGTTGCTTGTCGCTTGAAGGTTATAATCATGACAGGTCCCAGATCAGCGTTTATGGGAAATTCTATCCGATTTCATCTCCAAGGTTGAGTAAGTGGAGATTAGGACCCTTACCTCACATCTAACATGACATTTTTGAATGGTATTTCTATTTGTTTGTATTGCTTTATTCAAGCTCCATTTAGCTACGTGTTGAGCTCAAAAGCCAATATATTCTCTGCACTAGGTACTCCACTGTGAAATTGGGTGCTACTAGACTTCTGATTAATTATATGTTCTTCAGCATTGATTTGCCATATTACTGTATAGTATCTCAATTTAAATTCTTCCTCTTTTTGGACAGAAATCTCTTGACCAAAATTAAGTTTGTATCATTCAGTTCAGGCTACGCATTCATCTAAGTGCTTGCATATTTGTGTGTGTTTTTTTTTTAATTATGGCAATGCTTTATATGCTTTATCATTCAATCTTGTAGTTAGAGGAGCTGTCAGAACTTTTTCCTGTAGTTTTATGAAAGTCAATCTTAGTCTATGGTACGATGAGCACAAATGATGTAAGCGGAGATCACACATTAACGGGTAGCAATGACTACAAACTGCGCACCAAATGGTCGAGCGCCGCACTAAGGTTATTTATGAAATAAGCTTCCCTTCGTTGATGTCTTGAATGTGATATAGATGCAGTTCCTCCATTGATGCTCTCCTGACCTGGCTCTAGCTCAGATACCTGTTTTGTCAATCTAGCTGTAAAATAAAGTAACTTCGGGTTAATTTAACATGACAAAATGAGGTATGTATGTTGCACTACAATGATCCATGTGTGACCTCTGCTGAGTATGCACCTTCGTCACAGCTTCAGAAACCCCAGTATTCTTCAGGAAGTGTCCTTGTCATTTAAACATGGTGTGGTTTGTCCTAAAACTGCTGAAATAGGGGAAAACTGCCTTTTGTGGGATCAGTGTTGTTCATGACCATGCTATTTATTTATTATCCTTTTAATATTCAGTGTTGATGTACATGTTTTTTTAATGTTTAATGTCTAAAAATGAGAATTGATCTAGAGTTCAAGGTCATAGACTGTTTGGTGCCAAATAAGTCACGTAAGCTAATCAACACAATCAAAAAATAAAAATGTATCATTGTGGGAAACATATTCATAACCTAGTTGGAGTGCACAAACACTGGCCTCTGTCAGGGTTTGAATGAGGCCTCTGCTGTGTCCCCAGTGTCATTTGTGTTCTATTAGATTTGATGAGGGAGGCATGCTGCTTCCTGCATGCTTGTCACAGACCAACCGCTATGTGTTCATTAACATTTGATTTTTGTGTGAATACAACAAAAGAGAAGTATCCCCGGAGGGCAACAACTGCACATCCGGCCTCTGGGAAAAAAAACCAAAAAAACAACAAAGGAGTCATTTGTGAAGAGTCCCACGTACACACATAACCCCATGCGAGTGGAAGTTGCTACCAATGCTAACATTCAAGTCAACAGCAATTATCCAGTAGCCGGGATTAAAGATAGGAATTCTTATTCAGGGATTCCTGGAGAGAGTAACTGCTGTTGGTAAAAGCCTTTTGTAGATGTGTGCAGAGTATGGGCCAGCTTCTTTGATCAGGTTCATGGACACATGGACCTTCTCAGTTAGAGCAGAATTCAGCTTTGTTTTGTCCTTTCCAAATGTTCAGAACTCACGGGAGAGAGAAAGTAGAGAGAGAAGCCATTAGGCCATGTGGTAGCTAAGGGAGGTTAGGAATTACATAGACACAAATGGAGCGTCATAAGTGTGCTTTTATGGCATTTTTCCACCGGACAGTGTAGTGCAGCACAGTGTGGTTACTTTTTCGAACTAACTGTATCTAGGTGAGGTTCTGTGGAGGTTATGCTGTGATCACTACTTCTAATGCTATTGTTAGAATATATAAATATATCCATAAGTTGTTGAAATTTGAGGTAATTCAGAGTGATCGGATTTGAAATAGGAATGCAAACTTTCCGACTCAGTTTTCTTCACAGTGGTGGTGATAGGAACAGGGGTCATGGAGTCTACAACACAGACATAGGCATTTTATTTACTATCCAAAGGAACCATTGAACCTGTATGTGTCTTTTGTGGTTTTAGAAATAATGTTGAGAATGAAATAGAAAAATATGTTTTCTTTGGGGGCTATTTTGTTTTACAACAGGCTTTTAAAAAAGTCGTTTTTAGGCCAAATTTTTATTGCAAACCTATCGAAAAACATCAGGAAGCATATCTGTAATCTTTTTGTGAAAGGACTTTATATGAGGTAGCTTTTAGAGGCATTAAACAATTGAGACATTTGGTTCCTATCACCACCACTGTAAAGAGGATTACTACACAGATTACTACACTGAATGACTTTACACTCTTATTTATCAATTTAGTTATGTACAAATTTTGAAAGTCTGTGTAATTCCTTCTAATAATGGGATTGGTAAACACAGTGAAGAGTAGCAACAGTGGACAGGTTGCCTTTTACTCAGCATTTGGCTTCATGTATAGCCACAAACAGTGATTTGGGGTAATGTTTTTTTTTGGCCAGGGTTACACTACACAACTTCTCAGTCTGGTGGAGTCTCAGCTACTTGGCTCTAGTCTGAAGATTTTTGGCTGAGAGTCGACCATAGTCTGTGAAGGGCGCAGACTCAGATTTGTGGCCTCCCAATCGTGTTTTAGACCACTTGGAGTTTGTCAAACATGTTTTTTCAACTTGACTCTGATTGGACTCCTGCACGAGCCAATGAAAACTGAGAGCATGAAAGAAGGCCCTCACTTAAACATGTTTACCCACTGCTTACTGCGTCTGCGCGAACAGCAGTGAAAACGGACGCTTCATGTTTGTTTATTTGCGTCTCCTGGTAACAGGAGAGCGCGAGAGTTAATGTGGTTTTTGCGTGAGCTCTTGCAAGTTCCGTTCAGTTCAGCAGCAGCTTAAAAGTTGTGTAGTTTTTGATCCCTAATCATTTAGTGTGGGAATATTTTACTTGTCCAAAAAAAGCCAGTCGTATAGTGCGAGATGTCCAGTCTTCCTATAACCTGTTAAGACCTATAATCGGTCGTATCATGAACCCAACTCTTTAGACTCGAGTCAGACTGATTCTTTAATGGTCGCATTTGACCAATCAGTGGTCTAGTGGTCACACAAGATTACAGATTTTTAACCATACCATGCCGTACTGGCCGCTGGAAAAGCACAAGTGAGAGAGAAAGAGAGATGTTAGTATAGAGAGGTATAGAGAGCTTCATGTTCCTCAGCTGCCAATGTATAGTGATTGGGATGAATCCTATGAGAGGTACAGCCTCCTTTAAGCATGTTTAAAAGCATTAAAAGCATCTCCTACCTGTCTGTCCTGCAGCTTCCACCGTATCTCTTTACATCATGTTGTATGGCTGAATTCGCTGGATTCCTTTTCAGTTCCTGACAGCACAGATCCGAACACTTGCTGTTTGATAAATTCCACAATAACAATAACAATGTCAATAACAACCGTGCAAGGCCAGGTACATTTGTACAGAGCGCAATTCTGAAATGTATACAAGCACAATAGTGTCCCATAGCAGGCTCTAGAGTAGTCTATGTCTTCTCTTTAGCTATAGACTCTAAAGGGGATACACGAGTGATCTGTTTTGTGCGCTATTAAGTAGCCTGTCTAATGCATTGATGCATTACTGTGCATAGTTTTGCATGAGATGAAACCGTTTTAGTAAGATATCTATTTCAGATCTAAAGTTCAGTACCAAATTAGAAGCTACATATTGGATGCTTATTTGTTTAAAGCGTTAAATAAATAGAAAGCAGAATGATATTCGTACTGAGATAGTTTTTACGTATTTTACGGAGTATTTATTTTAGGGGTACGCCTTGCTGATTGATGAGATTTTTGCTAAGATTATGTCCATGGCAGAAAAAAGATATATATTTCTTTTTGCTAGTATATTTCCACAAGAAAAAAATTCTTTTGCTAGCTATATTTCCATGTAGAAAAAAAATATTTCTGTATAATTGCTTGATATTTCAGTGGCTCAGTTTACAGAGGGAAAATGGCAGAAAGATCGAATAAAAGTTTGGAGAACAATTGTCAATTTTTGTTTACCTCGATCTGTTTACTCTGGATCTTTTAAGCCTTGAGGGACCAACCAATGTAAATGTTTATTTTGGGTTCATGTTTTCCAACTAGCCAATAAAGAATGATGCATTATATTTGTGTATGGCTCATCATTTTTGGTTACAAGGTTTCATCTGTAGATTACATAATACACACACGCTCGCACATATTCTAAGCCGCTTCTCCTTCTGGGTCGGCCGGGGGATGGGGGTGCTGGAGCCTATCCCAGCTGTCATTGGGCAAAAGGCAGGAGATACCCTGGACAGGTCGCCAGTCCATCACAGGGCAGGCAGACAGACATACACACCTAGGGGCAATTTAGCATGTCCAAATGGCCTGACTGCTTGTCTTTGGATTGTGGGAGGAAACCCACACAGAGAACATGTTAACTCCACATAGGAAGGAACCTGGTCACCTAGCCGGGGACTCGAACCCAGGCCCTGCTTGTTGTGAGGCGACAGCGCTACCCACCATGCCACCATAGATTACACAGTACACTCTTAGCAAAAAGTATATGATACCAAAGAGGGTTGTTTGATTTGGAACAGCCCTTTCGGTACGATATAATGTTCCATGAAAAAGTCCATCCTTCGTTTATATAATTTCAGCCATTTGAGTATAAATATTTAAATTTTCAGTGTCAAAAAACAGAAGATATATTTAAACATAATATTAAAGTAATAATCCACGAGAGGGTGGCAGTGCCGTGGTGGGTAGCACTGTCGCCTCACAGCAAGGAGGGCCTGGGTTCGATTCCCCGGCTGGGTCCTCTTTGTGTGGAGTTTGCATGTTCTCCCTGTGTCTGCATGGGTTTCCTCCCACAGTCCAAAGACATGCAGTCTGGCTGACTGGATGTGCTAAATTGCCCCTAGGTGTGATTGTGTATGTCTGTCTGACTGGCAACCTGTCCAGGGTGTATCCTGTCTTCTGGGATAGGCTCCAGCGACCCTGAGGGAGAAGTGGCTTAGAAAATGGATGGATGGATAATAACCACGAGAGGTCATAGGTTACTGCAATTTTATCACAGGGAAGGTTGTTCTTAGGCACGACCCATAAAATATACACTTTTCAGAAAGTAATTTAACGTATTATTAATAATAATCAACATAAATTTCTCCAAGAAATGTAGTTCCTTTAGTGTATGGTATCATTGCCAAGCAACCATGGACCTGAAAGAATATTCAGTTGCTCTATTTTGTGGTCATTTCATAAACTTTTTGACTTTTTGTTGTATAACAATGAACATATGATAAAACAGCACTGTTTAAGCAAAAACTTTCACTTTATATGTACTTCTTGGTGACCAAATTACCACCGTGAGTCTTATTTAGCACCAAAGAAGCAGCGACCCTCTTCTCATGCTGGGGCTGAATCTCAAATGGCTAGTGAACACATAGTGAACCATGTAGGAATTGAAATACTAGATCCTGCAGCCCAGCAGTGAATAATATAGATAAAAAATAGTCATTTGGGATTCAGCCACATCCACACTCAATAAATGATGCACTATTTGGCTGTAGAGGCTAGAGTTTCTAAACCTCCACAGCTAGCACGCTATTTAGGGAGTACAGAGCCGTTTGATGCAACTTCTGACTGAAACACAAACATTTGAAGCATGTAAGACATTCAAGCGACATTCTTTAGTGTTTTGTATTGCCCTTTTACAAGGAATCATATCGTAAGTACTTTATTTCAAGCCTGTGACATGATGGATGATGCTGGAGTTGTTTAGCATGCTTGCTATCTTTTAGCCTGTTAGCTAGCTGACCAGTCTAGTTCTTGTTAAGAAAATAAGGTGCCAGCTGCTCAGTTTAAACAAAACATGGTTTCTTCCTTCATCAGTGCACTCGGTGGTTTCTGCGAGCAGCATTAGAGTCAAAGATTAATCCATTAACAGCTGAAGCATCTGTCGTGACGTGGCGCAGCAATACATAGTTCGCTGTGAGGCGCTCATAGGTGTGTGTATCGTGGATTTTACTCTGCCTTTGAACGTGGCTCAGCCAATCAGATTTTAGGACCAGAACCATCTTGAAATAAACATTTCAGTATTTATTGTGTGCACTTTATTACAGTTTTCATTCTTTTTAGGATTCTCGGTTTTTCAAAGAAATCTGCAGGGATATTTTTCCACACCTCCAGAGTTGAGTGATGCTGAGATTTGGACTTTGGGGTGGTCAGTCCATTGTTCTGAGAAAGTTAGTAGCATCTTTGTTTTGCTTGCAACAATAGAAGAACCCTTTTCTTCTATTGTGCTGCATAGAACGATGTTCAAAAGGTTCTATATAGAACCATCTACAGCACATTCTCCATCAATCTGAAGAAGGCTTTCACAATGCAAAGAACCCTTAAATCACGCAAAGGATTCTTTGAGAGTTCATGGTTCCATATAGAATCATTTTCGTTACCAAAGAAGAACCTTAAAGAACCATCTTTTTTAAGAGTGTACCTTGACATTGCAATAATAGAAGAACACTTTTTGATGCTATATAGAACCATTTTCACAAACGTTCCACATATACAAAACCATATACAACACAAGTGCGTAGTAACAACAGAAGAACCCTTTTTGGTGCTACATAGGACCATATTTAAAGGTTCTTTCAAGAACGGCATACAAGTTCTCCATCATGTGGAGTTTTTTGAATTATCATGGTCCTATATACAACCAATACGTTCCCTGGAGAACGTCTGAAGAACTTTGAGCGATGAATCCACATACTACATTTCACACAGGTTCTTCAGCTTGTTGTGTAACTATAGCATAGCATAGGCTGCTGTTGTCCCTTCCCCCCCAATCTCCGGCAGGTGCTGAAGCCCTCCTGGGAACATCAAATATTCATATCAGCCTGGCTAATAAATTAAGAATGGCTGTGCAGTAATTATGATTCTAAATCAATAGCAACCTGGGGTAACCAGGGAGAGAGGCCTTTTACTTCCACAGCCTTGACCATCAATCAGCTCTTTGAGAACACAAACAACCAACACCATCTCCTGCTTCTGTCACATACTTACTGTCCATTCACTCACAAACGTGAATTAATACAGGCTTATCGCAGTGAGATATTATATCCATCTTATATTTTTTCTCCTGAGAAAACGTTTTGACATTTGTGCAGGTTTACATCCCAAAAACATCCGCAATTTATTTAACATGAGCAATTTACCACCTCTATTTTCCCTTCAAATTAAACTCAATGCTTTTGTTACTGTCCCTTTATGATTTATGTAAATCACAACTGTTCTGATTGGCTGCCCTGTATTGTGTCACATTGAAAAAGCTCAGTTCAGGCTGCAACACTTTAGTGTGAATGGGATAAAACAGGGGTGTCAAACTCAACCACTAAAGGGGCCATATTAAAAAATATTTAGTTTTTAATTCAGTTTTAATTAATGTTGTGCTGTAACCTGAACACTGGTCACTGTTTATTGAACATATGCATAATTCAGTAGTAAAATTCAGACACTTGTAGTAGACTTTGAAATATTACATAAATACTAATACTAAATACTACACGAATTACATAAATATTCAACATTTAAATGTCCCCAGGTCTTTTAAACCTACCTATTTGCTTGAACTAGACATCTGGCATCTTTTATTTGCTACAAATTCATTAATACTTGAGGTGCTAAGCTAAATTTAAATAAACATTAAATGTTTATATTGGTTGAACTGTAGCTGAAATGCAACTAGTGGATATACAGTGGGGCAAAAAGGTATTTAGTCAGCCACTGATTGTGCAAGTTCTCCTACTTAGAAAGATGAGAGGTCTGTAATTTTCATTATAGGTACACTTCAACTATGAGAGACAATGAGAAAAAAAATTCCAGGAAATCACATTGTAGGATTTTTTAAGAATTTATTTGTAAATTATGGTGGAAAATAAGTATTTGGTCAATAACAAAAGTTCAACTCAATACTTTGTAACATAACCTTTGTTGGCAATGACAGAGGTCAAACGTTTCCTGCAAGTCTTCACCAGGTTTGCACACTGTAGCTGGTATTTTGGCCCATTCCTCCTGCAGATCTCCTCTAGAGCAGTGATGTTTTGGGGCTGTCGCTGGGCAACACAGACTTTCAACTCCCTCCACAAATTTTCTATGGGGTTGAGGTCTGGAGACTGGCTAGGCCACCTCAGGACCTTGAAATGCTTTTTATGGAGCCACTCCTTCATTGCCTGCGTGGTGTGTTTGGGATCATTGTCATGCTGGAAGACCCAGCCACGTTCCATCTTCAATGCTCTCACTGATGGAAGGAGGTTTTGGCTTAAAGTCTCACGATACATGGCCCCATTCATTCTTCCCTTAACACGGATCAGTTGTCCCGTCCCCTTTGCAGAAAAACAGCCCCAAAGCCTGATGTTTTCACCCCCATGCTTCACAGCAGGTATGGTGTTCTTGGGATGCAACTCAGCATTCTTCTTCCTCCAAAACAACAAGTTGAGTTTTTCCCAAAAAGTTCTGTTTTGGTTTCATCTGACCACATGATATTCTCCCAATCCTCTTCTGGATCATCCATATGCTCTCTGGCAAACTTCAGACAGGCCTGGACATGTACTGGCTTAAGCAGGGGGACACGCCTGGCACTGCAGGATTGGAGTCCCTCTCGGCATAGTGTGTTACTGATGGTAGCCTTTGTTACTTTGGTCCCTGCTCTCTGCACGTCATTCATCAGGTCCTTCTGTGTAGTTCTGGGATTTTTGCTCATTGTTCTCATGATCATATTGACCCCACAGGATGAGATCTTGCGTGGGGCCCCAGATCGAGGGAGATTATCAATGGTCTTGTATGTCTTCCATTTTCTTACAATTGCTCCCACAGTTGATTTATTCACACCAACCTGCTTGCCTGTTGTACATTCACTCTTCCCAGCCTGGTGCAGGTCTACAATTTTCTTCCTGGTGTCCTTCAACAGCTCTTTGGTCTTGGCCATGGTTGCGTTTGGAGTCTGACTGTTTGAGGCTGTGGACAGGTGTCTTTTATACAGATAACGAGGTCAAACAGGTGCCATTAATACAGGTAACGAGTGGAGGACAGAAGAGCTTCTTAAAGAAGAAGTTACAAGTCTGTGAGAGCCAGAAATCTTGCTTGTTTGTGGGTGACCAAATACTTATTTTCCACCATAATTTACAAATAAACTCTTTAAAAAATCCTACAATGTGATTTCCTGGAATTTTTTTTCTCATTTTGTCTCTCATAGTTGAAGTGTAGATATGATGAAAATTACAGACCTCTCTCATCTTTCTAAGTAGGAGAACTTGCACAATCAGTGGCTGACTAAATACTTTTTTGCCCCACTGTATGACAGGTGGGAATTGTGTAGAACTGAGGTGGAACTACTATCCCATAGATTAATGTTGGAGTAGGAGAGTCAGAACGCACATTACATTGCAGTGCATGCTGGGAACTGTAGTGCAGCACTTTGTGAAACAGGCTAATATTAATGGAAAATTAAAATGCCTTGTATTCGACACATGGGGCAAAAGTGATATAGACTGGGGTAATGAACGGTATATTTTGAAACATTAACCATGTTTCATGCAACATTGAACCCATTTAAAAAAGATTTGTTGTGATAAATGATATGAGCCACTGTATGAGCTCTATAGAAGTACAGGACAATTGCAGTATTACAACAGGACTAATGACATTGGTAATGGAGACTGAGTTGATATTTTATAAAAAAATTTTTTTTTTTTCTGCCCAAGTTAACATTAATCTTCATCTCTGATAAGTGAGGCTCCAAAATGTGAAGGCCAAGCTCCCCAAAGCATGTCTCAAACATCAACCACCAGCCAGAACACCAATCAGAATAATACATCAATGCATTGCGGCATGCAGCAGGGGGTGGCAGTGGGAGTGTGGAAGTTGTGTTTGAGTGGAGAACCCAGAGAGAAGATCAAGGCTAGACACATTTAGTCCAGCTTGCTATCTGGCCTGGTCATTCGCAGTGCTTTATTGTAAACCAACCAATGGGCAGCTCAGTCTGTAATATAGCAGCTGGGTTTAGGAAAGGATTCCAGATTGGAAAACCATGCATTGCAGTTTCATTCAGAGATATTACTGGGAATACAAATGCAGTGAGGAGTTAAGAGGCCTTTGGAGAAATGAGATCAAAGAGAGGAAAAGCTACAGAGACAGCAGCAGTCCTGCACGGCTGGCACTTGTTAAGATGACTGTGCTGTGTGAAGCACATTAGTTGGCTGTAGAAAAGGCTCCAGGCTGCACTTGCACCATGCGCTTTTCCGCAGCATAGTGGCAGCACATATGCTAGCTGTGGGGATTTCATCTTGCGCCAGTCTCATTCCATAAACTGCGCTTAAGTTCTGAAGCTCGAGCATTGGAAAAAAAAAATACCACACAATAAAGAGCCACTAAGAATAATAGTAGGCAGTCATAATTTAATCAGTAACATTTCTTTTTGCCCATTTAGAAAGCATCAGCTAACGCTGATATAAAATGTCTCAAAATGCTTGAATCTCCTCTAAATGAATCTTCCTCTTCTGAATTATTGTGTTTATATGTATTTTCATTCACTGACCTGCTTCAAATCTTGGCAGTAGATCCTAATTTTTACCAACATTGACACTGATGCAGTCCCATAGGTGTGGAATATAAATTTAATTGTAATTACATGAAAAATATTAAGACAGAATGACAGTGTTGCTTTATTTGAGTTAAAAAAAACAGATCCACATAAAAACACTGCGATTATTTGACTAATTAGTTGATGCTTCAGTCACTGTACAAGCTTTTGTAGCAAAAGCTGTAAGGCTGGGTAAGCTTCACAGAACGTTGACAGAAATCAGTATAATAAGAAATTTGTCAAAATACATAAATTATTCAAATCAGATGGCTACCACATTTGTTTCAAACACTGCATAACAAAAAAAGCACTAGGAGACCCTGGCTTGGTAGTCGCATCATAACACATAAGCCAGATCAGATAAAACTCAAGCCCATAACAGAAAAAAAAATCTTATTCTTATTCCTGTATTCTTGCTTTGCGCACAAAAGTAATTATGACAGGCATAACTTTACTATGTTGGTGATTTCTGCCGTTTATTGTAGTTTCAGTTGATAATCATACAATTTCACAGGGCCAATGACAAAAGTGGGGGCCTATTTTTCTAGGCCCAGTCACACTGCCTCCACTAGTTGCAAACAAATTTGCCATCATGATAATGGCAGCTCCAAAAAACCTACATTTAAAGGACAAAACTTCTCACAACAAACCTGCAGTGAGAACGTTCAAGTCTCAAGGTCAGAGATGGGAAATGGCCTTACTGTCCTGTTCATCTGGAGGGTGGAGCTGTTTTTCTTTGTAAGTTTTATAGCTTTGGATTAACCTTAATGGGAAAATGAAGACTACACTCACAGCTCGGTGCTGAAACAGGATCTGAGGTAAGCTAAACTTTATCTAGGTTACTGCATTTGCTAACATTCATTTTAATGCCGCGTCTGATGATAAATAACTTTATAGGGGTATATAGGGGTAGCTTTTGTTACGAAAACTTCCTCTTTATTCGAAGTTAAAACATGTGAACACACTGTAAAAAAAACAATGTAACAGTTTAACAGTAATTTACTGCAGCAATTTCTCCAGCATTCACTACAATCTGCAGATACAAGCTGCTCAAATGGCACAAAGTTCTGCCCACTTTTCCAACATTTCCCAGCAACTAGGCTAATTACTGTAAAATCCAACATTTTAATTTCCTTGATAAGAAGCCGGAGCTGGTTCTGTCAGAACGCACTATTTTTACAACAATCTGCTGTTCTGCTGCATTTAAAGATTACAGTACATTAGTGTAGACTTTTGAGTGTAACTTTACATCAGTTCTTTACAGTGCATGGTGATCAGAGTCCTTTATGCTTTAAATTGGCTAACATTCATTTTTTACACTGAACATTATAAATGCAGTTTATTTTTGGATAATTAGATGAGGTGGCATGGTGGCGTAGTCGCCTCACAGCAAGAAGGACCTGGGTTCAAATCCCCAGCCGGGCATCTAGAGTCCTTTCTGTGTGGAGCTTGCATTCTCCCTGTGTCTACATGGGTTTCCTCCCACAGTCCAAACACATGCAGGCAGGCCAGTTGGAGATCCTAAACTGGCCATAGGTGTGAGTGTGTCTGTCTGCCCTGTAATAGACTGGCGATCTACCTACCTGTTTCCTACCTACCTTCCACCCAGTAAGCGCTGGGATAGGCTCTAGCACCCCCAACACCCCAGAAGGATAAGAGGCTTAGAAAATGTGTGTGTAATAAGATGATGAAACTCCTTCGCATGCTTCTAGCTTTCCCTTTGTGTCACTGAACATTAAATCCATTAGCACAAGTGCTATGGATGCTACCAGATGACCTGAACTGAAAGTTTGACAGACATACTAACAGTAAGAAGTTTCCTAACAGCCAATTGTTCTTTAACTGACATCATCTGAGTTCAGCAGATTCCAAGAAGTCAGGCTTTTTTAAGGGGCAGTGTTTGCTGACCCCATCCCTGTATGAGCTATGTGTCAAAGTTGGCTTTGCAGCTGGTCTCACTGAGGGCAGAACTCACTGTGAGGCGCAATGTGGTGGGAGACAGCAACAGCGGAAATATGGCTCTGTATCCTGTATGATACATTTGGCAAAGGCATTTAATGAGTCATTGGAAACACACAAAAGGACTTAAAATATAGTACCCCCCCCCCATATCAGCCCACCTCATCACTCCGCCTAAGCTTAGTGCCATCCCATCTCTCACTCTCCTCCTCCTCCTCTCCATCCCCCTCACCATCCCTTCACCACTAGCCTTTTTAGCGAATCAGGGAGAGACAGAGAATGCGTGGGAGACTCCTATGACTCAGAGAGGATCCTGCACACATACACATTTATTAGGTCATTCATTTTATTCTTCCCAATCAAGCCATGCTGAATACTTTTACCTAGCGAGATGGTTCACTAACAGCTTTATTATTTTCTCAACAGGACTGTTGACAGCATAACTGATGTAGATGATGTGGATTTGTTTTTGTAATGCAGTGTTTTTTATGTTATATATGGGGCATAAAAGCCAAAGGTCTGCACCTTCATTATCCCTCCCTTATATAAGATGCAATAACAGGATCAGGTTAAACAATATATAGACACATTAAACATTATCACAGGAGAACAAAGATTACATAACTGATGTTTTCAACTGCAGTATTTGCTTCTCTCCACCTCTGCAGAGCAGCAGGTTTTGCTTGATTGATCTTGGCTGTAGACAGTTCAGATACGTAATAGCATGAAGAGAGAGCTGCAACCTTTGCTTGATTGAGAATTTAAGAGCTGAGAGCAAGCAGTCACTTGTTAGCTGCTGTCAAGCTAACTAATGTTTCTAAACCCATTTTTTTTGTCACAGTGTGATTTGAATCCAAAAGATATAAGATGCTCCATTGTTATGGGCAGAGCATCTGAGGTTAAGACATTAGTTACAGTCACATCCATTGCCTCACCCCATAATCATCCCCACTAGGGCAGTCCCATAGCATGTGCATTAGAGTCTCAATAATTCCCACAGAACTACAGAATTTACAGTAAGGATGTGATGAAAGCCCAGTTAGGGCTGTCCCCTGTCTAATAGAGGATGGGTTGTAAACTGGGCCCCCCAGGAATTTTGCATAATGAGATGGTGGCCCAATTGCCTCACAGAAAGAAGGGCCTGGGTTCAATTCCCTGGCGGGAAACCAGTGTCCTCCTCGTGTGGAGGTCATGTTCCACAAGTCTGTGTGGGTTCTCTCCCACCGTAAAAGACATGCAGTCAGGCCAATTGGAGATGCTAAATTGGCTCTAAGTGTGAGTGTGTGTCAATGTGTATGTCTGTGTGTCTGCCCTGTGATGGACTGGCAACCTGTCCAGGGTCCAGTTTCCTGCCTTCTAGCCAATGAGCGTTGGAATAGGCGCCAAGCATTCCCTGTAACCCAGGAGGATAAGTGGCGTAGAGGATGTGTGTGTGTGATAAGATGGACTCAAGAGACATACATAGACCAAACTGCAAACATATTGCTGTTCACTCTCATAAGAAAACATCTCCAAAACAGATACTGTATAGAAGTAAAAACCATTCTCAGCTTTAAAACGGAATTTCTAAACATTTCTGCATAATTCAATCATGTATGTAAGAAAAAAAAGTAAATCAGAGAGGTTTGATGTGAAAAGCTCCATTCTAGAGAACTGTTCACAGTGGTGGTGATGGGAGCCAGACATCATTAACACCATTAAACCTCACAGAAGCTCACAGAAAGATACTAAATGAAACAATTATAGATGCACTGTGTGATGCCCGAGATGTTTCACTATAGATTTGTCCCAAAATGTATTTTTAGTTTGGCGTAAATGTACTTTTTATTTTTGGCTGAGAGCCCCCAAAGAGCACATATTTTTCAGATTTACTGTTTTA
Source organism: Pygocentrus nattereri (assembly GCF_015220715.1). Lineage (NCBI taxonomy): Eukaryota > Metazoa > Chordata > Actinopteri > Characiformes > Serrasalmidae > Pygocentrus > Pygocentrus nattereri. The sequence goes on from NC_051225.1 coordinate 9,133,711, forward strand.
TCGTTATCAGCAAAACTCAGAAGACTCATATTGGTTCACTGTTTGTTTTGGATAGTAAATAAGGTTATGTATATCTACATTCACGTCGTACATGTTGTGAGCCCTGGTTCACCACCACTATAAAGAAATGGGAGTTGATAAGTTTCTCCAGAATGGAGAATTTCCCGTCAACCCCTTCTGAATGGCCTTGCTTTCATCTAAACAATTGAATTATGCAGAATTTTCGAAATATCTGTGGAATTTCCCTATGTGGTGGCCCATTTGAAACTTTTTCAGGTTTTTCACATGACACTGCTTATATGACGATATACTAGAGTGTTAGAGCAGATGGTGGACAGGATTCTGTTTTGAAGCTAAACTGAAGGATGTTACTTCTGTCAGGGCTGGATTTTCAAGCTGGGCAGCTGGCGTAAGGTGGTGGTGGTGGTGGTGTGTGTGTGTGGGGGGGGGGGGGGGGGGGGGGTTGTTGCAGGCAGAAGGCAGTGGGAAATTGTTAAGAAAACAAGCCAGCTATCATGAATGAGTCATAGAGAGAATAGCCCACA